>NC_053434.1:53847743-54064055 GCF_007990345.1 Gossypium hirsutum
AATCATGGATGACCCCGTGGTCGAAAATCATCGAGCGTAAGATATTGTCTTTATCGTCACTTATCAGTTGACGATAGTCAATGCACAACCTCATGGTTCCGTCCTTCTTTTCACGAACAATACTGGTGCACCCAAGGTGAGAAACTGGTCGAGCAAAACCTCTATCCGTCAATTCTTGCAACTGAGCTTTCAACTCTTTTAACTCGGTTGTGCCATACGATACGGAGCTATCGAAATCGGTGTAGTCCCAGGTACAAGCTCAATACCAAACTCTACCTCCCAAACAGGTGGTAAACCCGGTAATTCTTCAGGAAAAACATCCGGGTATTCACAAACCACAGGCACAAATTTGGGTTCTTTTCTAACTCTTTGTCATCAAGTACATACGCAAGGTATGCTTCGCACCCTTTCTTACATATTTCTGGCCAACATTGCTGATATTACAGCTGGCAACCCCTTAAGTCCGTAGACTCAATTCGAATTATCTCGTTATTTGCGCACCTCAAATCAATAGTCTTGCTTTGCAATTCACAACCGCATCATGCGCGTCAACCAATCCAAACCAAGAATAACGTCAAATTCGTCAAACGGCAAAAGCATCAAATCGGCCGGAAGACAGGATTCTCGGATTTTAGAGGGCATCTCTTACACACTTTATCAACAAGTACGCATTGACCCAAAGGGTTTGACACTCGAATTACGAACTCAGTAGACTCAACAGGTAGAGTCTTACTGGATGCTAAGGTTTCGCATACATATGAATGAGTAGAGCCAGGGTCAATCAATGCAATCACATTAGTATCAAAGAGAGTGAAGGTACCAGTGATGACGTCAGGGGAGGATGCCTCCTCTCGTACGCGAATGGCATATGCTCTAGCAGGAGTACGGTTCTCGGCTCGAACAGCTGTATCAGAGGTCCCTCTCTGACTACCACCCCTACCTCCTAAAATTCTCGGTGGTCTACCTCTAGTTGTCACTCCACTAGGTCTTGCACCTTGAATCTTATTCTTCTCATCAAGCTCCGTGCAATCTCTAATGAAGTGGTCCTTCGAACCGCATCCGTAACAGGCCCTGTTAATAGACTTACCCCAACATTCACCTATGTGTCGTCTTCCACATTGGGGACATTCAGGTTCTCTAGACGATTATTGCCCACACTAGCTACCGAAGTAGCTCGGGAGTCCATCGATGGTCTTGCTCTGATGGAAATTCCCGCAGTCGTCCTCGACTTATTAGTGTCCTCCCTGAACTTCTTTACGGCTGAGAACGAAGCTTTACCCGTCGATCTTTTACGATAGTCTCTAGCTTCAAATTCAGCCTTCTTCTTCTCCTTTCCAAGTTCTTCCGCCTTGCAGGCTCGTTCGACTAGTGTTACGAATTCTTTTATTCCGAAATACCCATTAGTAGCTTTAAATCTTCATTCAATCCTCTTCGAATCTTTGCACATAGCAACCTCATCAGCTACACACTCCCGGCATACCTACTGAGTCTTACGAATCATGTTCGTATTCAGATGCTGTCATACGGCCTTGCTTGAGTTCCAAGAATTCCTTACGCTTTTGATCAATGAACCGTTGACTAATATATTTCTTTCGAAATTCCGTCTGAAAGAAGTCCCAAGTTACTCGTTCGTTTGGGACTATGGAAATCAGGGTCCTCCACCAATAGTAGGCCGAGTCCCGCAACAAGGATATAGCACACTTTAGACATTCATCGGGTGTGCAGGACAGTTCATCAAACACCCGAATGGTGTTATCAAGCCAGAACTCGGCCCTTTCGGCATCATCAGTAACTATGGCCCTGAACTCCTCAGCCCCGCGCTTCCTAATCACGTCTACAGGTGGCTTACTCAGCATCACAGGATCAGTAACTGATGGCATTACTGGCTCCGGGGGTGGATATTCAAATCGGGAATTGTGGACAGCCGGATTGGTTCGGGCATACTGCGCGACCCACTCATTCATCATGGTGAAGAAGGCTTGTTTAGCCCCCTCACCTTGATTATTCGCTGATGACTGAAGTTCAACAGGCGGTGTCCCTTGTGCAGGAGCAGCCGCTACACTTTCAATGTCATCCGCCAAGGTTCTCTCTACATCGGGATCCATTTACTAATCAAAACATAAATTTTAACCGTCAGAAGTCATCACACAGTTAAACATTAACATTCGGCATGTATAGCTAGACTCATACGTGCTATGGTAGTCCTAGAACCGACTAAACCATAGCTCTGATACCAATCAAACGTAACACCCCGAACCCGAGACCGACACCGGAGTCGAACACGAGATGTTAACAGACTTTAAACCCTTTATAAAAATATTTCTCAGACACTGCCAATCTGCGTACTAGTCGCTTTAAAAATCATATCTTGAGTTTCACAACTCGAAAATCAGTTTCGTGATTTTTCCCTGAAACTAGACTCATATTCCCATCTACATATCTTTTTCTAGAATTTTGGTCGGGCCAATTAGTACAGTTTATTAGTCAAAGTCTCCCATGTTACAGGGATCGACTACACTGACCTTTGCGCATTACGACCTGGATATCTCCCTGCACAGAGCTTCAATACTGATGCCGTTTGTTTCTATAGAAACTAGACTCAGAGATGAATCTATCCATATATGGTATGACTCTTAATTATCTCTGGTTAATTTATAATGAATTTCCAAAGTCGGAACAGGGAATCCAGAAACCGTCCTGGCCCTGTCTCACGAGAACTTGAATATCTCTTAACATACTGTCCATATGATCTTTTCGTTGCTTCTATATGAAAATAGACTCATCGAGCTTCGAATACATAATTTATTCATCAATTTATTCCACTCTTACTATTTTTAGTGATTTTCAATCTCACGTCACTGCTGCTGCCAGCATCTGTTACGAAAGCAACTATGCCCATTTCGTGATTTCTCCTTGATCTAACTAGTAATTCGTCATACATATCACAAATTATGATCATGACTAGCCATGCCAAAGGCTAATCATTGTCAAACATCCCCCTACTACACTATTGCCATATCATGAATTTAACACCAAAATAATCAACCATGACATATGGCATAAAAAGGTCGAATTATCAAGATTTACGACCTAACGTTATGAAACCAAACCCAACCGAACATTTATGCCATTTTCGCATGGCTAAAAGTTTACATACCAAAGTTCAAACACAACATAATAGCCTATACATGCCGAAATGTTCTCCTAAGCCGACTAAGAAGAAAGTACCAAAACTTGCTAGCCGGTGTGATGACTTCGACGACGGCACGATCACGCAAAAAGAGACGAGTCCAAGAAACCTAGAATAGGTGACAAGCAAACACCGAATGAGTATATAACTCAGTAAGCCATAAGCATTCCACAACCATCCATTAATAAAATTATCACAACAGGAAACAATGAAATGAGGTTAAGTACTCCATCCATACCAACTATACCATAGTTCCTTAAACCTTATGGTTCAATCTCATACCAAGTCCTACATTGGCCTTTCATACATCATTTATTTTCGTTATAATCATACAATTAAACGAACTTTCACCTATTCCACAATGAACCTTATGTACGTGACTTCAACTATAATCGTCACATAGGTTCAAAACTTACCAAGCTCAACTCCAAATATAAACATAGCGCCTATTAGCCATGAACTCAAGGTACTTACCTTTTCCGCTGTCCAAAATTGACTCGGTAAAGTCGCACCCTTCATGTAAATAATTTATAGAAAATATATATTGGGTTCGCACACATAGTGCTTAATAACCAACCGCGCACACTTAGTGCCATGCACTTTAAACTCACACACTTAGTGCCATGCATTTCAAGTTCGCACACTTACCTTTTTCCGCTGTCCAAAATCGACTCGGTAAGGTCGCACCCTTAATGTAAATAATTTATAGAAAATATATATTGGGTTCGCACACATAGTGCTTAATAATCAACCACGCACACTTAGTGCCATGTACTTTAAACTCGCACACTTAGTGCTGTACAATTTAAACCCGCACACTTAGTGCCAATCTCATGACCGTGAACACTTATTGCCCGCACACTTAGTGCCGAAAACCAGCCACTCAATAGGCTTCACTTCCTTTTTACATTCGACAAATTTCATCTCTACTTACATATACATTTGTATACATTTCATCTCATTAAACACAATGGTATAGGTATTACGATCCTTTAAATCAATACCAAAGATATGCTTAATGACTTACTTGTGTTGGGTAAGATGGTTCCAACTCGGCTACTCGATGATCTTTTCTTTGCCTTTGCTCGATTCTCCTCCTTTAACTCCTTGAGCTTAATCAATAAATCAACTAGTTTAACCGCCTTGCTAAATATTTACAATCCAATGACACATGCATATGTATGTTAGTATATTCGGCAATCACCCTTACTAATCACCCACTTGATCAATTATGGAGAATCAAAGTTAATATCACAATGTGTACCCTATATGGCCCATTATACATAATCAAATTTAACATCATCTATATATTTACTCATATGGCCGAATATACCTAATCATACATACACCTAACCAAAAATAATTTCTAGAATCTTTATATCATTTATACACTAGTAAAGCATCCTCTCCCTTTCCATCAATTTAGCACATGCATTACTCATTAACCTACAAAAATTATATTCGGCCTTAGCACACAACTTGCTAGCCGATTCTTCCCCATCTTGCAACCAATGCACATATGTGCTCACTCAAAAATGCTTAAAAAAAAGAGATTCAAGAATCATCAATCCACCATCACATGCATCATTAACAAGCTTCATATTTAGCATGCAATGGCATTAACACAAACTCCACCTAGGCCGAATCTTAACTCATCTTCATGCCTCATCACCACAACATCAAACATCAAAATACCAACCAAGAATGTAACATGCATGGCCGAATATCATCTCCATCATTTAACAAAGTTTGAACCATGGCTAGGTAGATTTCAAACTTACAACTTAAAATATACATGAATCTCAAAGAATAATATCAAACATACCTCAATCTAGTTACATGCATGGCCAAACTTCCTCCTAATTCTCTTCCAAACCAAACATGAAGCAAGAACTCCTTCCTCCTCCCTTAGAATTTTTGGTCAAAAGAGGATGAAAAAGGATGAACAAGTTTTCTTTTCCTTTCTTTAGCTCACGGCAATGGGGGGGGAAACAACCACTCATTTTTTTTGTTTTTTCTTTCTTTATTACCCATACTCCTTATTTTATTTTTTCCTACATACCTCACTAGGCCAACATGTTCCCAACATGTTTCCACCCATAGCATGGCCAACCACTAGCTCAAATTTTGGGTAATTTGACATGCAAACCCATCATTTTCACAACATGCATTAATAGACCATTTTAAATTAGCCTATCATATTTTCACCATGTCTCATATCGATCCCTATTTAATAATTTCTCATACAATTGGCAAAATTGGAGAATGAAACTTCCACATACTCATGTACACACATAATAAGCATAGAATATGGAAATTAATTATTTTTATGACTCGGTTTTGTGGTCCCGAAACCACTTCCCGACTAGGGTCAATTTTGGGCTGTTACATTTACGATGTATAAACATACCGTTTTGCATCATCAGCATTACCATAATGTCATAAATCCTTGCAATTTCATACTTACCATTTCATTTTCATAACAATAAGTAATAACATAAGCATAACCCAAACCACAAGCTTGGTACAGGCCTATTTATCATCATCAATACATAAGTCAGTACATATATATACAAAACTCTTTTGAATTACCGTTTGATAAGTCATTTCCATATGAAAATACATCATTTGATTCATATATTCTTTTCATAAAAATATGTACAATTCCAATTGAGAACTTACCATGCCAATCCCTTTTCTTGCCTATTGAACCATCTAGAATATCATCAGATACTCGGGAAAGCTCACACGAATAATGCTTAAACATATAACCGTAACCTTTTCTTTACATCATTACTCACACGAGCTATGGGTCGGAATGTAAGCTATACGATGCTAGTCACATGAGCTATTGAGTATCCAGAACAAATATACGATCTCAGCCATTGATAGGACATTCAAGACCAGCACCCAAAACATGAAATCCCTAATGACATGTCATTTGTATCTTAAGAATTCCTAAGGCTCAACTGGGACTCGATATCCATCAATTCATCATAATGTGGAACATTTACATATATATATTCATTTACATTAAAAACAACATAGTAAACATTTAATTTAATTAACATTATAATGATTATAGTTCATACGAACTTACCTGATTAAATTGCAACAATGACTAAGTATAGAGGCTATTTGCTAAATTTTTCTTTTCTTCGATTTTACACTCGTGCTTCATCTAAAATAATGATTCCATTCAATTTACTTATTCAAATAGTAAAAGCAATTCATTATATGCAATTAAGTCCTTTTGAAAAATTTACAAAATTACACTCAAAGTTTACCCTTTTACAATTTAGTCCCTAAACCCGAAACTTGCAATTTCATCATTTCTAAATAAAATTCACGCAACTCGGTTTTGCCTTTTTTATAATAGCCCATATTTATCATCCATTTGTGATATTTTTCTTTAATTTTGCTATCCTTATACTTAAAATCCTCAAAAATTACTTAATAAAACATGTCTATTTAACAACCAAACTTAACAATCTACCATAAAACTTCAAAAACATATCAAATTCATTCATGGTATAATCTAAAGCATTTAACAATTTCACAAATTAACCCCGGGTTAGCTGGACCTAGTTACAATGGTCCCCAAAACATAAAAATTACGAGAAATAAATAAAATATGGACTTACATGCATCAACCATAGCAAGACTGAAGCTTGGATATTTTCTTTTTCTTTTTCCATGGTGACTTTCGGTGGTTTAAAGAATAAAACAAAGAGATGATGCCTTTTGTTTATTTTATTACCTTTAATTATTTTTATTTTAATTAATAAAACATATATATACATAACAAAACAATGCCAACCGTTCTACCTTTTTAACAATGGTATATTTGCCTCATAAACCATTGTACTTTGTCCATTTATCTTATTAACTAATAGAGACTTACTTCTGTAACTTTTACAATTGAGTCCATTTTAATTAATTAATTATCTAAACATTAAAATTTCTTACTAAAATTTAATACAATCTTAATAACATTCTGTAAATATTTAATAAAATATTTATGACTCGATTTATAGAAATGAGGTCCCAAAACCTTATTTTCTAAAATCACTTGACTTTAAGGTCATACTACTTGAACCTAATTATTCATTTGAATAACATAAATTGCTGATTTAAAATTTATTTTAATACCATTTTTATCTCGTAAATATCAAATAATAACATTTATGAACTTACTCGTTGGATTTGTGGCCCCGAAACCATTGAAAATAGCCTGTTATAATTCAGTTTAGAATAACTCATCATTGCACAAGATTTAGTTAAACATACCTAACACACTATACTAAAAATAAATGAACAACCATTTAAGACTTGATTTCTAGAACTCACCTAGATGTTGACACCGAATCCATCTACTTAGCTTTTCCCTTATTTCTTGAGCCTTCTTTGCCAATTAAGCATAACAACTACTTCAAAAATCTCACGAAGACAATTCACAATCGTAATAACCATAATTTGTTTGCATGTAGAGGCAATTTAATGGTTATCCTCAACTTTACCCATTACAGAACATAATCAATGGATTAACTGAAATCCTTAACTTTCTTCCCTTTTTTTAATTCCCCTAACACAAAGAGGTTAGAAAGCTTACCGACTACGAAAACTTTCAATTTCTTAGTCTCAAGCTTCAGTCACTTCGCTCCACGCATAATGCTCATTAATCCTTCTCTCTTCCAGAATAGACTAGAAAAAATTATGAAGAAAGAACATAAAAATGAAAGATTAGCATTGGAGAATAATGTCCCTCCTTTATATAATCCTCTCGCACTTCCTCTACCAAAATCAATTCAACAACAAATTATAGATATCCCTAACCATCGTGCCCCTCAATAAGAAGATTTCTAGTTCAAAAGTAATCGAACTAAAGGTTAAAATCCAATCTTTTATTAACCAATACCCCAAATTGCTCTTACTTACATTAGAGCCTGTCCAAATAGAAAATTTTTCAAATTAATATCCAAAGTCACTATTATAACTTAAGCTTTAACTTTTTTGGGTGACACTCTATTTGTGATCATAGTAGTTGTATTGAACCTTTTGACATAATCACAAAAGGACTATTCACTCTCTGGCAGATGGTCATCAAGTAGGATCAGAATTGCTAGAGCATTTTGTTTGCTATAAAACCGTTCATGAATTGTTCCACAAACTATCCAAAGGAGTGAATAGATCCTCGAGGCTGTGACAGGTATCATTATTAAGCTATTTATAATAGGGTCATAGAAAAGGCTCTACACTTAACTCCATCGGAGGCTCCTAATATATTCATGTAATTACTGTACCGAGCCATTTAGTTTTCCAGATCGGTTGACCTATTATACAAAAACTTGGAAAACTCGAAGGATTTTGAAATGTGGTTATCAAGAACATTATGTGCCAATGGTTCATTGGAGTAGTTTTAAATGGAATCATCTAATTTTACCCCATTTACTTCTTACATTAACTCTACTCTAAAGGCTCTAAATTTCTCCTCCATTAAAACATTTTTGTTACCTTGAGAGTGTCAGCATACTGTCCGGAGGTTAGCATCATCTTTGTAAAAACATTCCAAATTATTGCACTTATGCTCTCCACGGAGGACGATTTGAGCTTCGTCCTTTAAGTGAACTAAATTCTCTAGCCCTAGAACCCCTCATGTAGCTCTTAGCTCCGATAATCTATTTATTTTGGGCATCCCTCTGGTCAAGGATACACTACTATTCTTGTTACTCCTTGAAGTAGCACTATTGTTAAGAAAACTACTCTTCAAATGATGCAATTCTTCTTGAGTTTCTAATTCATGAAGTGTAACATCCCGCCCGATAAAGTCCTGACTATTTAAGTGTTGTTTATAAAAGAAGGCTTAAAGGTAAGTTTCAAGTACTCAATGTTAGAACTCAATTAAGTGAAAGGACTTTCTGAGTACAGCAATGATGTCCTAGTCTGGCAGATTCTGAACAAAAAGAAAGGAACCCATGTTGAACTCTGGTAAGTAAAGTGTATAGAATATTCTAAAAAAGTAAGGCCTATGGCTGACTTTGAAGAAAGGCAAGTATGACTAATCAAGGAGTAATGGTAATAATGTATACATATACATATAAATATGGTGTATAGTTATAAAGAAGTATGGTTGACAAAGTAGCGTTCACCCAAATGCACTTATTGGCATTCAGAATAGGCCGACCTCAATATGAGAATAAAGTAAGGATTTCATGTCAAATTACTATGAATGGTGAGATGAGACTTATGGTTATGTAAAATGACCTTTAATATGTGAGTTCACACTAGTGGTGTAGTACACCTCGTAGCCATTATGGTATTGTGCCAGCTAAATTGTGAGGAAAGTTGGTTAGGTATTAACCAAACGTGAACTAAAAGGGTTAAAGGCTAAAAGAGTAATCGAGTAAGTTTTTAAAGGTGGTAGATTTTGATAGGGTCACTTAGTCTTGATATGACATTTACCAAGTTCCCATAGAGAATTAGATTAAGTTAAAAGGGCACTCTGGTTAGGCTAAGAAAAGGTTATCTTCTTTCCCTTTTTCTCCTTTGAAAAAAAAATATTTAGGGCTAAAGAAGGATAGACACATTGTTATAAGATGAGTTAGGAATCCTAGATATTTTTAGTGATTTTCTTCAATACAAGGTATGTTTTGTGACTCTGTCTATCAAGAAAACTAAATATGTAAGTATGATTGAAGAAACATGGCTTTGAAAGATATGTCTGGGTTTAAAATGATGATAATGGGTACTCGAATGGGTTCAAAAAAAATGTTTCTATTCTACAAGGGAAAGGAGGTTGTAGTTGTTGGAACACTGGTGCCTCCAAGACGCAGCGAAAAATTAAAAAAAAATTCTGGCGATTCAAACCAAGGATCCATGTGTAAGGAACGAATCGAGGTGATAAAAAGGTTTCGAAATTACCGAAACTTCAATCTGAGTAGACAGCGATGCCTAGGCAACAAGAATGCTGAACCACTATCGAACCAAGCTGCAACCTTTTTCGATGTCGGCCTCTACGTCGTCCACCCGATTGACAATGAATGGTAGAAATCCCAGAAAACTATTTTCAGAGAGTATTTTGCTAAACGGCTGCTAGACCACATTGCATATTTTCGGGCTAGTTTTTATATATCCTTTTTAGGGTTTTTACCCTTGCTATATATAACTCCCTCTTAATTGGTATATATTTATAACGAATTTTAATTCATTAAAGTTAATCTGAACATAATAATTATCATTCAAATAAATATTCTGAACATAATAATTATCATTCAAATAAATATAATAATGTTTAACCGAAAAATTATAATTACATTAATTATAATAAAGATTTCGGTAAACTATATTTATTTAAACTTATATACAAACTAAATTCATATATCAATAAAATTATGTTCTGATTATGTGTACAATATCCTTGTACATATAGTATGTTCAACAATTTGATTGCCCAATTAAATTAATTCTATAAGTAATTTAAATCATGTGACAACCAAGCAATATACCAACTATGTTTTACCTCGTTCATTTCAACCATAGGGTGTGACCCTATAGGTTCTTGTAACGTTAGCAGTAATATTAGAACGATTCTAATGTTACAAACAATGAGTGGCATCTAGCAATGCATCAATGCTACCTAAGTTACAAGAAGTCATGATTCGACATAACCTTTTGTGATTAACCTTTCACGCATTAATCCTTAAGTCCTATATCTTTGGAATGGACACAAGTCATGGAATAGTCACACTTGCATAGTCCATCCCATGTTTCTTGATATCTTGAATAGACTATGATACACAAATAAGTATGACATCTCATATAAACTTATTTGAGCATGGCCATGCATTTCTAGCCTCACTCAATCAAGTGGCCTGAGATATTACTCCCATTATGTAGGAGGGACTTATCCTATATCGATCAACTATATCCCTCAACATAGATTGTGGTATATCCAACATTAGTCTTTATAGAACAACTAGTTATGGTGTTTGTTTGACTGTATCAAAATATACAACTCACGATGTTGGGATAAAGATGATCTCAAGTATGAGGATCATATACATATTAATCACTATGAGTAATGTTGTGACAATTACATAATAATCTAAGAAACATACTCATAGCGGGTCAGTCCAATATGTTGTTCTCTAACACACCTATGAGTAATGTTGTGACAATTACATAATAATCTAAGAAACATACTCATAGCGGGTCAGTCCAATATGTTGTTCTCTAACACACATATTCATGCATTGATTCTGACACTCCATATCAATGACAACCTTTATCATCAATCAACTACATGTTAGTCTTAATGCATTATTATTGTCCTAGCCAACAATAATACTTGACTAAGGATCTTTTAAGAATAATCATATTATTCTCAGGACATTATTATAAAACAGTTTATTTATACACACAGAAAAGAAACTGAAATAATAATGGCAATGCCTTATATTAATAAACATGATAAACCAAGTTTGTTATTACAACCATCTCGTGATTGATCTTTGGGCATACTCATATAGTAGCATCCTACTGAATGATAGACCTAAAGGTAAATTTACTCTTTGAAGTCATCATGTGAGTCCCTAAGCTGGCTCTTGCATGTAGTATATGTGTTCTAGGAACTTCTATGCTAAGTAACCAAATCGTGATATATAAACTAGTAAAGTATGATGTAATGACTCTAATGAGCAACATAAGATTTATGAACTTACATGTATGGATAACATTAAGTTTCATGGTCAAAGTATGAAACATGAATCTTGAGGTTAAAGGATGCTTGTGTCTAGATAAGAGAAATGTGTTAATGTGTCTGAAAGGTTTGGATGTGTCTGTTATGAGTAAGTCAAGATATGAGCATTCATGAAATATGGGTCTAAGTATGAAGAGTCTGTGTCTATCTCCAGGATCGTCAAAGGGGTCCATCAGGACTAAAAACACGAATTTCTAAAGGGAAAAGTCCATAGTCATGACAATAGAGTAGACAATATTGTGTAAGACTGTAATTGGTAGATTATGACAGCATATGAAAAAAGGACCATATCATGTAAGACCGTAACTGGTGGGTTATGGCATCATATGGGAAAATTTAAGAAATGTTAATACCTAACGTGGTTTTTTGTGTGTCCTAGAATGATGAAGGGTAAACCTCCCTAAGTGTGAGTTTAAGCAAATCCCTATCATTTAAAACACCAGTTAAAGGACAACCTTTATGGCAAAACTCTAAACAGGAAAGCCTTTGTAGTGAGTACTAGATGGAAATGACAGCCTTTGTGGCAAAACTCTAAATAGAAAAGCCTTTGTCGTGAGTATTAGATGTAAAGAACAGCCTTTGTGGCAAAACTCTGGACAAGAAAGCCTTTGTGGTGAGTATTGGATGTAAAGAACAACCTTTGTGGAAAAACTCTAGATAGGAAAGCCTTTATGGCAAGTACTAGATGTAAAAGACAGCCTTTGTGGCCAGTATTGGATGTAAAGGGCAACCTTTGTAGCAAAACTCTAAATAGGAAAGCTTTTGTGGCGAGTACTGGATGTAAAGGACAACCTTTATGGCGAAACTTTAGAAAGTTAAGCCTTTGATGCAACCTCTATTTAAGAACGCCTTTGTGGCAGTCTCCGTAAAGGAAGTCTTCGTAGTTATATCTAAAAAGAAATGCCTTCGTGCCATGACCTAAGGACAAGATGCTTTAGTGGCAACTCTATAAAGGTTGTGGCATATATAAAGGAATTCTTTTACTATAAATTTTGAATGAGTACCGCGTAAGGAATTTAGAAAGAATGACATGAACAAACATTTGAAGGCAAAGTACAGTCAGGACTCTGAAGGTAAGGTAAATGTAAGATAGTATATATGGATAAGTAGAAGTAACGAAGTATCTAGTGAACTCTGAAAGAAAGACACCGTTTGTAAATGAAAAGGCGAACCCTACATAATAACAAGAAAAGAACAGTGAGGCTAGAGCACGCCAGAATAGGTGATGAATCTAGGATATGTGTTATAGGCATGTATAGAAAACATCTTGAAGTAAGAAAGATCTGGGCGAACTCTATGTTAAGTAACGGGCACAATCTACCTCACCCGAAGGTAGTGGAAAAGTTAGTAAGTATGAAATAAGATTTTAGGTCAATTAATAAGGTAACGAAATGGTTAAGGACTATGTAAAGATAAGATTTAAGAAAGGAATAGTACTCTCAAAGGAAAGAAACAATAATTTGAGTTTGGACCCTGAATCTGAGCCAAGAAGAGTGAAGGCTTAATGAATATGAAAGGAAGATAAGTCCTTAAAGACACTACAAGGAAGATAAAGGTCTAAAATAAAATAGAGTAATTACAGTTTGTTAGAGGAAACCGTAGTAAAGTAACCGCCAGAATGAATAATGAAAAGTCAAAGGACACGTGAAAGACATGCGAAGCACCGATCATGATTGAAATAATGAATTAGGTATTTAAGGTTTAATTCACTAAGTTTTTACAAACATACAAATGTTATTTCATGTTTCAAGCTACAAAGAAGTATGCACCAAGAGGGACGACGACAGGGATACGCCAAAAGGAAGTGGCACAACGGACTATTATGCATGCAAAGGAAGTTAAATGACATGCTTAAGTCTGAGCATAAGTTTATTAAGTAGCTTTCCAATATGTATACAATAGGCTGAGAGATAAAATAGAAATAGATGAAATTTTATTATCACGAATTGTATATGTAATCTATACAATGTATGTCCACAAGAGACTTAGTCATATTCATGGATAGAACTTTTACACAGACAAAAATTTTAAGTTACATTTGTTATAGGATGTAACACCCAATACTCAGATCCAATTCATCGGGTCAGGTAAAAAGTGTTACATGAAGTTCAGGACCTGATGCCTGCTGATGAGAATATTGGTCTAGAGGGGTAGAGGCCACAGTTGGTAGAACATGTCTAGTTGTGAGACAAGTTATGGCTTCTAGCAAGCAATGAGTTATTTGGTCCAAGGGTTCAAGAAGGGATACACTAAGTTGTGGTTGAGGCACTGTGGTAATTGGAGGAGTCGGAGTAGTTGGGGGAGTGGTTCATGTTGGTGTGACAGGAGTGATAGGTTTGAAACTAAGGGATCCCTCAAAGCTTTCATCAACTACTTCAGGGTAAGGAGAAGGACACTTGCATATTATAAAGAGGTTCATGTAAGGGTAAAAGGAGAAGGAGTTTGGGTATAGTTCAAAGTAGTGGGGCTCTTGAGGCAAGCGAGATAGGGGTGATAGGGGGAGTGGAGGAGTTGATCTAGTTGGTTTGGTAAGCGGGGGTGCCAGTTTGGGGTTGTGAAGCTATGACATCCATGCTCACCACACCAATTGTTGATATAGTGATACAACAAGGAAAATATATGAAGGAAAGAGTGGTGGTTGTTGTGAAGATCGGTTCACCCCAACGGGACAGAGAGTCGAAAGTTATAAAGAGTGAAAATAAGGAGAGTGCTAAAGGTAAGAGTAAGTTAACAACATGTAGGCTTGGTATCCTTGGAGAGTCGATGCTTTCTTCATCTATCCTGGAGGTATTTGTGGGAGAGGGTCTCATGTAAGATGATATTAACATGTTGGACTTATCATCTAGCCATCATTATGAAATGCGTGGAGCAGGTGTCTTCGATAGGATGAGGATGTTTATGATGGACAAATCATGTCATTCATTTTGACTTGATGGTAGAAGGTAGTTGAGCACATGTAATGTTTGGTAACCAGCAACTTCATGTTCTAAATAACAGCTTGAGTAGGCAAATGTCAAATGGTTAACTCTTATCTGAATGGTCATTCCGAGTGAAAAGCTTAAGGGTAACCTTTCGATTTATCAATATTTGGCTTACTCTTTGGGTGTTCTTCTTATTTGCTACGTATCCTCATGCGGTTTGGGGTATAACAAACATGAATTATTAAAGTGATGAAATATACAAGTGAGCTAGCAATTGTTTGCTCGCTCTATGGTTTGATAATCTATTAGTATAAATTTATAAAAAGATTAAAATTATGAATGATAGTTTTACAAATTCAAATAATGATATCACTATCAGTTAAATCCAACCTAAGTTGCAAGAAAGATTAAACATAAAAAAAGAAAAAGGTTTCCTTTATCCCTGCAGGTTGTACAAAATGTCAACCAAGGTAATAGTGGTGGGGCTTACCGTGTTAATTGGCAGGTACAACCCAATGCAACTATGACTAGCTTTGCACCAGTCACTGATTCATACTTCAAACATTTTCACCTAAATTTGAACATCGAATAATATTAGAAGATACATAAACACTGAAAAGCATCTGTAATTTGAATGATATTCGATTACAGAACCAAATGAAATGGTTTTTTCTTTCTTTGTAACTGTTTGTTCACATTATATTGGGTGTCAAATGGTGGTGTCACCAGAAGCAAAGTTGAAGGCCATTGTCATTTTTTTTCTTTTGGTATAAAAGAAAAATAAAGGCAAGTGACAGAGGCAAAGAACATGGAAAATGGAAATCAAGGGTCGTCCCACCCTTTTTTCTTATGCTGTCACAATCCATCCTCCTTTTCCTCGCAATTCCCTCTTTCCCTAACTCTCCCTCTGTGAGAAAGAATAAAACAATTCTTTATTATTTGTATTTTTCATTGAAATCTAGCTTCCTATCCCGTTAATACAGATTAAGAGTACAGTGTATAATTTTTGCAGTAGCTTTTATATTACAGAGTTTTGTTTTACCTTTTTGGGTTTTGGTGAAATTGGTTGGCCTTAGATAGAGAAACAGAGATGGAGAGAGGGGAAACATGTAGGAGAAATAAAATGGGATATGTCAAACTACCCTAAAGGAGAAGACTAATATATATATATATATACCATGAAAATCTGCCTCTATTTGTGACGTATTGGCTTAGCGGTTTTCCTCCAGCTGACATTATTGTATAATATATGTTGCGTATATTTCCATAGATTTTCTTTTACTGGATAGAACAAGTGTTTTTCTTTGGCTTTGTTATTTCTATTGTTTTCTTTTGTTTTCTGGAATTGTCCGGTCTTTGTCTCTACATTGTAAGGATGTTCCCTCAGACGTCTCTCCTTGCCCGTGTTGGCTATTTTTGGGGATCACATGGAAAATCTCCCAATCCCAATATTTTCTAGTTTGTCAATAGAGTTTTTATTATTTATGTTAAATATGACTCCTATTTTTAGTCAAATTTGAGAAATAATCTTAAACTTTGTTTACTTGTTTTAATCAAACACTCTTAATTTAGATTATTTTATTATTATTTGTCCTATGAATTTAGCCTATAAATAGGCTCTTTTACAACCTTAGAAAATACACCCATTAGATATTAGAACTCATAACACATTTAGAGAATTCTATTTTTACGTATTGAGGGTCTTTTGTTTGGGTTTTCGGGGTTTAGTTTTTTTATCTCTATCTTTTGTACTCTTCGTTTATTTTGCCATTATAGTAAAATTATCTTTTCCTATGGTTTTTTATCCTCTTTGGAGGAGTTTTTCCATGTTAAATTTTGTGTGTTCAATTTCTCAATTTCTTCTACTATTTTTAGTTATTCGTTGATTAATCGGGTCGATCATTATAAGTGGTATCAGAGCTAATTTAATTTTCATAGATCCGCCCATTCAAATATGGCAGCAACAAGGTTTGAAATTGAGAAGTTTGATGGTAAGACAAATTTCAATCTGTGGCAAGTTCAGATTATGGCAATTCTAATTCAATCTAGTTTGAAAAAGGTTGTTACCAGGAAAAAGCTTGAGAATCTAAATAAAACAGAATGAGAAGAGCTTGATGAAAAGGCTTTGTCTGCAATCCAGTTGTGCCTCGCGAATGTGGTATTGCAGGAGGTATTGATGGAGAAGACCTCATCTGCCTTGTGGAAAAGGTTAGAAACTCTTTATGGGACTAAGTCTTTGGCTAACCGTTTAGTGCCGAAACAATTTACGTTTCGCATGAATGAAGGTGAGCTTCTTAGAGATCACATCAGTCAATTCATTACTCTTTTAAATGATTTAAAGTACGGTAAGGCTCATATTGATGATGAAGATCAACTTATGCTATTATCGTGCTCTTTACCCCCTTCATACAAGTCTTTTAGAGAGACCCTGATTTATGGCAAAGACAAACTCTCGTTCGAAGATGTGAAGGGTCATTTGTTGAGTAGAGACAAACTCGACAATGAGCTTCATTTGGATAGCAAGGCAAATAGGCAAGCTTCCGTCTTGATAGCATCAAAGAAACGAGACAAAAGGTGTCGCTATTGTAAAAGGTTAGGTCACGGCAAAGCAGATAGTTATAAACTGCGAAATAAAAGAGCTACTGAAAGTAATGAGGAAGATGTAGCTAGTGCTAATTTGGCCAATAAAAGCAGTGATGATTTCTTATTAGTGTCAACGAGCGATAACTCCAAGCTCACGTCTGAGTGGATCCTGGATTCAGGATGTTCTTTCCACATGTGTCCCAATAGAGAATGGTTCTCCACATACAGTTCGATTGAAGGTGGAGTTGTGCGCATGGAAAATGATTCATCTAGTAAGATAATTGGTATTGGTACTGTTAAAATTAGGACATAGGATAGGACACTCTCAGATGTTAGGTATGTACCTGATTTACGAAAGAATCTCATCTCCTTGAGTATTTTAGACTTGAAAGGATGCAAAATCAACATCAAGTCGAGCAGCATTAAACTATCTCGTGGAGCTCTCGCTTTGTTAAAAGGTAAAAGAACCGACAGTCTTTATATTCTAGAAGGTTCTATAGTGACTGGTAAAATCGGACGTCCTTCGTCCGTTATGGAGTCGAAGTCAACTTGTTTGGAGCAGAGGCAACATGGTCATAGGAGGGAAAAAGGTATGATCGTTTTGTTGAAGAGAGGTTCTCTTTTGGATGCAGGTTTTGAAAAGTTAGGGCACTGTGTTCGTGAAAATTAGACCCGAGTTAGTTTGGCAGTGTACAAGTCGAAGGTTAGAAGTTTTCCAGTTTCTAACTACAAATTCAACTCAGTTAATTCCCTGCATAGTTCAAGATAGGCTTGTGGCGGGCTTTGGCAAAGATGGCGTTGTGAAAATATGAGTCAAGGTGGAGATTTGTTAAATATGACTCATATTTTCAATCAAATTTGAGAAATAATCTTTCAGTTAAATTCTGTTTACTTGTTTCAGTCAAACACTAATTATTTAGATTATTTTATTATTATTTGACCGAAGAATTTAACCTATAAATAGGCTCTTTTACAACCTTAGAAAATACACCCATTAGATATTAGAACTCATAACACATTCAGAGAATTTTGTGTTTACGTTTTGAGGGTTCCTTGTTTTCGGGTTTTCGGGGTTTAGTTTTTTTTTTATTTCTATCTTTTCTACTTTTTGTCTCTTTTGCCATTATAGTAAAATTATCTTTACCCGTGATTTTTTATCCTCTTCGGAGGAGTTTTTCTACGTTAAATTTGTGTGTTCAATTTCTCAATTTCTTCTACTATTTTTACTTGTTTGTTGCTTGATCGGGTCGATTCTTACAATTTATCAAATAAAATCATTTTATAAAGAGGAAGAGAAGACCAAGGACCCGTATCAAAGAGAGGCCAACAAAGCCACAAACACCATACTCAATAAGTGGGGCCGATATAGAGCTTGCGAAGTCAAATTTCTTGCGGCGTTTTCTGCATTAGTTGTATAACTCAGAGGGTATGTCTGATTAACAAAATGGTTTTGAATGAAGATGATCAGATTCTCATAAAACCATTAACCATTGGCGTTTTAACTTTCTGGAACCAGTGTTGCAGACACAGGAGTAAAGTTAATTACCCTATAAAAATCACCAAGTTCCAGCCTTTGACTCACTATTTAATCCCTACTTCCGAGGTTGCTATCCATTACTACTGGACTGGTCTAGCTTTAAAGAGAGTACTGTTAAAAGAGAATAATCAACATTATTATCACTTCACTTTTTTTAAAAATTGGAGACGAAATTCAGTTGACAGCCTAAATTTTCGTTGACTATGAACTGAATGCTTATATTTTCTTCGTTCTAAGACTTGTTGGTATACCATTATAAGGAAGCAAATGCATCCATGTTGAATCAATTTTATATTTTTAAATAAAATTTTGGATTGAAATATTATGAATAAGAAAACAAGGTTTTACTTCTTTAACTAGAGATTAGACCTTAACCTATTTTAGATTTAATAAAAACTCATTATTATAGAATATAAAACATTTTAAGAAGGAAATGACATGAGAAAGTACAAGGAGGGGCATTAAGAGATAAAGAGACAGGTGAGGTCAAGTCTTAAAATTCCGTTTCCCAACTATTAGTTGTAGCAAAAAATTTTGGGATGGTATTATGTATGAAACGACAACCGACAGTTAATGGATTATCTTTAATGTGGCCTGTCTTTCCCCGCTGCTCAATTTCTCCAATCCAAATTGCCGCAAAAATAAATTTTGATGTTAAAATAAAAAAGTTAAATTTTAGTATTATTTGTATGTATTATTATGAAAGTTGTGGATTTGTTTTGTGCATTTTAGTCTTATTAAATTTAGTCTATAGGTTAATTTTATTTTTTATATTTTTGAATTTTCAATTTTGATCTAAATAATAGTAGTTAAATCTATTTAATTAAATTTAATTATTAGTTATGAACTATGCTTACATTTATAGATTTAATTCATATTCTTAAGTTGGATCATTTTAAGTACCTATGCTTTTCAAATTTTGAAGTTTCAATCTTGAATTAAATGACATCCGTTAATCAATTAACTAGAGTTTTAGTGAGTAAAATATAAAAAATAACAAGCTAGTAGAACATTTCACATATGGTCATTTGTTTGCCGTATCAGATTTTGAATATAATAAACGTGAACAAATTTAACAGTTATTATTTGATAAGGATTGAAATTCTAAAATTTAAAAAATACAATTACGTAAAACGACCAACCTAAAGTTTAAGGATTAAATCCATAACTTTTGTAAAGTACGGAGGCTAATAGCATAATTTAGCATAAAAAATTTAATATTGAGATCTAGATTTTTACATAAATATAATAGATTTTAAAAAATAGAAATAATTTTTTAATTTAATCAAAATTTTTATTATGTGATTACTTTCATATTTAAAAGTTATTGTAATATAGTTTTCATGTGCTTTTAGTATTTAGAATAGTTTTTATTGCATTTGATAGTTTTCATATTAATTATATCCTATATGAATTCTATTCAATTTTAATTTGTTTAGAAGATTTTTTTGTTATTTTATTTTTCTTATTGTAGGTATAAGATGAAGAATGAAAGACTTAGGGTATATAGTAAAATGTGGTAAAGTGAAGTCTTTCGCTCTATTGGATTTAGTTCAATATGGCGGAGCATATTCTTCAATTCAGATAATTTGGAAGTAAGCAATTTGCTTCACTGCAAGTTCTTCTTGTGGAGAAGTGGCACATGAAGAAACCCTAAAAACAAGGACAGCAAAATAAAATAAAATAAAATAAAAAAGAGGAAAAGAGTAAGAAATCACTTTGAGGCTAAAAGAAAGACTCTATTACACCAATTGTAACTTGAAGCTTGCAAACACAAGTAGAAAAGGAGATATAAAGAGTTTGGCATAAATTCTTTAACTATCTTTTTCTCTAGATTATTTTCTTTTTACTTTTTATTGATGAAGTTGTGATTTTTTTTTGTGTTGTTTTCTCAAAACTAAACTCTATTTTCTTCGACTAATGATGAATCCTATTTCTTAGTTAATTAATTTATTTTCTCTTCAATTGCTTCGATCCTCGTTAGTTATTTATTCAATTCTGTGTTTTTTTTAATTTGCTTGCATAATTATCAAGTTGTATCAATTTGATAATCTTGATTTGTCTATGATAGCAAGATAAATTCATATTTTTAATATATTTATTTTTGGCTAATTATTGAATAAAATGCTATTAAATTTGAATTTTTCTTATCAAGAATGAAGTTGGTGTGCTAAATTCAAACTCTTACAAAAAAGAGCTAAATTGGAATAAAAAGAAAAGAGAAAGACTTGATTGAAAGATTGAAGATTCAAAGATGATTGGATAAAAATTGAAAGGATGAAGATTTTAAAAAAAAAAAGTGGTTGGATAAAGTTTGAAGGGTTTTTGATATTGTTACAACTCTGTAATTAGTTTAAATTTAATCTCTAATTTAAATTTGATTTTTAAATTTTTAATTATTTAGTGATAATATTTAGAATTATTTAGTGATAATAGTTAGTGATAATATTTAAAATTATTTAGTGATAATACTTAGGAAAAATCTAGCTAAATTTTAGCACTAAAATTGTGTATAAATACCTAATTGCTACAGCCAATTGAACACACACTTTTGCCTTTGGCATTCAATAAAATTTATTATTTTTCTTTCCCTTCCTGCATCACTTTTCTATATTGTTATTTCATTCTTTTTTTTCTTTAACTTTCAACTTTTTGGTTTAATTAGCTTTCATGGCCCTTTCCCTTTCTATATTGCTATTTCATTCTTTATTTTTCTTTAACTTTCAACTTATTGGTTTAATTAGCTTTCATGGCCCTTTCCCTTTCCATCTTCCACAATTCCACAAAACCACTTTCAAAGTTTGATTTTTTTTCATGATTAACTAAATCCTTTTTAGCCTTAGTCCAGTTATCACTTCGACAAAGTAATCGTGAGATATGAACCCACACTAAATACTTTGCAATTTGGTATTCGTTATCTCTCCTGTATATGAGATAGTACAAATTCGCCTTTCAAAGTTGATTCGAATTCAATTCAAAAAACACGCACTGGGTTGGAATCATTTGGCGTACAATTGGGAAGTTGAGTCAGCGGTGCTGTATTCAAAACCTCGCGAACAAATTGGCATGTTCAGTTGGAAAAAGCTAGTTGGATTCCATCAAGGGAGACAGTGATCGGATCTTAACGACCCACACGGTTGAGGCCATTAATTCGAGTTGGACTTTTCAGATCACAAAGCTGTTGAAGTCTTAAATTACGGGTACGTGCCACGTGGTTGGAAATTTGACAAGAGTCGATTTGCAGGTGATACCGAGATTGATTACGAGAGGAAGAGTTGGCGATTTGAGGGATCCTGAATTGATATAAGTAGCTTATCAATTGGAAAGGAAAATATATTTCAAGGATCAATTCAAGATTGGAGTACACCGAGGCTAAACCTAAGCTTAAAAATATTTTATTTACCAATTTATTTTATTTTCTTAAATTTATTTTTGCATTTTCGAATATGCTTTTATTTTATTTTATTACACTTCATGTTTCCTTATTTTACTATCTTAATCAATTTAAATCCCCCATTTTTATTTCTTTTTTTTTCAGCATTACTATGCACAAGCCGTAGGCACAACTGCCATCGAATCTAGTCACAAGAAAATGCAAAATTAGATAACCGATGGCTATGGATTTGACCCTACTACTCTATACTGTTATTTACTGTTATTTTGTCATAGGAATTTATATTTGGTGGTTTCGATGCCCACTAAATTTGGGCGCTGTTGTCAGGGATTGGTGAAAATTTCTAATTTTTGTTTGTTTTCTTTATGAAAAGGTCAAAATCGAGGACCCTAGCATTTGAACCAGAGATAGAAAAGTTGGCTCGAACACTTCAAAGAAAAGCTATTCGCAGGGTAAACAACCACAAATCGACTTTGAAAAAGGGTCTTATAGTGAAAATATTTATTCATCTAAATATTCAGACAAAATGGCAGATCAAACTATACGCCAACTTGTAGCTGTACGAGATGAGCAATAACCGCTATACATAACTTATCTAACGGCCGAAACACTGTTCGAATTAAAGTCCAAAATAATACATTTATTGCCTACTTTCCATTGTTTGAAAAACGAGAACCCCCATACTCATCTGAAAGAGTTCCACATGGTTTGTTTAAACATGAACCCAGAAAGAGTAACTAAGGATCAAATAAAACTACGAGCTTTTCCTTTTCCATTAGCTGGCTCTACTAGAGAATGGTTGTTTTATTTACCTCCGGGGTCTGTTAATACTTGGACTGATATGCCTCGATTGCTTCTTAATAAGTTTTTCCAAGCAACTCGAGCAACCAAATTAATGAGAAGTATAGTCAGAACACACTAAAAGGAAGCAGATTGACTATATGAATATTGGGAGCAATACCAGAAGTCGTGCGCAAGTTGCCCACAACATGGCCTATCTGAACAGTTGCTCTTACAGTATTCCTACGAGGGGTTACTCCCAATGGAAATGAAGATGATTGATGCTGCTAATGGAGGGGCTCTTGTGAACATGATTCCCTAAAGAGCTAGGGAATTAATTTTGATTATGGCTACAAATTATCAATAGTATCGACCACCTATAGAACCTACAATAAGGGTTCATGAGTAAGTACTCCTTCCATAGTGAATAATATTAATGAACTTACTAATGTGGTTAAAAATATGCTTGCAGGAAAAATGAACCCAACTCGATTGTACGGGATTTGCGCTAAACCTGATCATCCTATCGACTCATGCTTGATTTTACTTAAGGACACAACTACACAAGCAGATGCCGTTGGGAACTTCCCAGGGCCATCTCATAGGCGTTATGATCCATATTCAAACACGTACATTGTAGGGTAGAGGGATCACCCAAACCTGATGTAACAGCCCAGTTTAGACCCTAGTAGAATAGTGGTTTTGGGGCCACAAATCTAAGTAAAAAAATATTTTAATATTATTTTTTGTATTTCTTATATGTGAATTAATATCTATGAAAATTTTGTATGAAAATTTGATCGTTTGTGTGCTTAATTTAATAAAAAGGACCTAATCGGGTAAAATGAAAAATTTGCATTTTATATGTTAAAGTGCCTAATGGTTATGTTTCTTTAATGTTAGGTCCTTAAGAGGGAAATAGACCATGGTTTTAATGAATGGACATATATGGATATGTGATAGTGGATTTTAAATGAGTTTAATAAGGTTAAAATAGTAATTTCTGAAATAAAGATTAATTAAATCAAAACAAAGGCAAAAATTCATCCATTATCACATTTTTTTGCCGAAAATACAAAAGGAAAAGAAAAGAAAACTTAAGCTAGGGTTCAGCTATTGATATTGGTGATTAAGGTATGGTTTTTTATCCGTTTTTGATAATTTTTACATTTTTGTGATCGTTGCTTTGTGTTTTATTAAGCCCATGCCTTAATTTCTGAATTTGATTATGATTTTAAGATATTACATTGATGAAATTATGAGCTTTGAGATGCTAATGGATGAAAAATAAAAGATATATGATAGATAAATATGTTTTGTCTTTGAATTTTTGATGAATTTGAGTAATTTGGACTAAATTGTAAATATGAGATTTTGAGGGAAAAAAAATTTGAAATAAAAGAAATATATGGGCTTACATGAACTTTATAAAAATTCGGCTAAGTATGTGTAAAAGGAAATTTTGTGTATTTTGTGATTTTATGAATTGGGGACTAAAGTGTTAAAATGTGAAAATGTGAGGGCTAATTTGTAAAATGCCCTAAATATGTGTTTTTGGATTGATTTGAATGAGTGTGAGATTGACTACGTCAAATTTGAATGTGTTTAGATCAAGAACCAAAGAAAATAGAATTAGATCGGGGAAAGTCGAAAGCCGTTGAGTAGTCGATTTTGTTTGTTTGAATCTGTATGAGGTAAGTCAATATACAAATAAACGGGTTTGAGTTGATTTATTTATGTTTATATGACATTGAACTGTGATGAATGGCTAAATAAGAGCTGAATATGTGATATCCGAGAAAGGCTCGATAATGTGACAAAGTCCGAAAAGCCTATATGAACTATAGGAATAGTTATGTACATATGTCATGACATAGGATTCTGATTTGTGTTTTCATGTAAGACCACGTCTGGGACGTTGGCATTGATTTGAGATTTACGTGTAAGACCATGTCTGGGACATTGGCATCGTATTTGATTTCATGTAAGACCCTGTCAAGGATAGTGGCATCGATATTTGATTACATGTAAGACCACCTCTGGGACGTTGGCACTGTACGAGCTTTCCAAGCTAGCCACGTATCCTTATGATTCTGAATGGTTCAATGAGCATTCTGAGAAATATGTGATTGAGTGAATGAATAACCGATTCAAGTATGTGAAGATGTGTTCAACAATTGTTAATGAGAAGTAAGTATATGTGCAAGTGATGTATGTGATATAAGTATGAGAAAATATGCTAGATGAGCAAATGAATTGGGAATATATGAAATGTATATGAACTATGTCGTTTGTGATAATATTTGGTTATAAAGTATATGTATTTTATGATGCTTATATGCTTAAAATGATAAATTTATTTGTATATGGCTTACTAAGCTTTTGAAAGCTTACTTTGTATGTCTTTCAATTATTTTATAGATATCGAAGCTACCGAGAGGTCGGGGATCATCACCACACTATCGAATTCTATTTTGGTACCTTTTGAAAATGTAAATATAAAAGTATGGCATGTATAGGCTAGAAGTATATCAATATGTTTTTGAGTTGTGAATATTAGCCATGTGATATGGCTTAGTTATGGTTGTGTTTATAATGGCTTTTGAGTATAAATTATGTGACACAATATGGTCAATATAATGTGTTCATGAATAACCAAGAGAATAGGCCATTTTGGTAAGTTTTTGGTAAGTGCTTATTTGAAGATTTGGTAAGTTCATGGCATAAAAATGAATGAAGTGAATTGAGATTATGAAGTATATGTTTTGGTATGACATTAGCTCGTGGTTTGGTATGTTTTGGTTTGTATAATAAGGATGAAATAGGTTGATGAATATATGTTATAAATGGTGAATGTCTTGTGATTGAAATTTGTTGGAAATATGTTGTAAATGTTTTGGTTTTGATGCTTGTAGGAAGGACCTTTAATGGGTGGCATATTAGCCTTGTAAATAGCCTATTTTTTCCCACACGGGTAGGGACACGGGCGTATGTCTCAGCTATGTTGCTCGAGGGCCATTTCAAAATGAGCCACAGTAGACCACACGGTCGCACACACACGGGCGTGTGCTAGGCCGTGTGGCCAAGTCAGTTTTGAGTACGGGCTAGATACACGGGCGTGTGGCTTGCCCTGTGGCCAATTCAGTAGCCTCCCTAATTTTCACACGGCCTGGCACACGGTAGTGTCTTGTGGCCGTGTGGACAGGTCAGTATGTATGCCCTGTTTTGCTATGGCCTAGACACACGGGCTTGTCTAATACCGTCTGAGGCACATGGCCTGCTCACATGGGCTTGTGACCTTTATAACATAGAATTGTTAAGTTTTGAGAAAATTTGTATGTGCTCGGTTTAGTCCCGACCCTTTTCTAAAGCATGTTTTAGGCCTTGTTAACTTATGTAAGGGACTCTGTAATAATGTGTGACAATGATGCTATGATGTTTGTGAAATGTATGCGAAATGTTCTGATATGTCTGGTAATGCCTTTTAACCCTAGTTCGGCGATGGATACGGGTTAGGGGTGTTACATTTGGTTGGTATCAAAGCTACGATTTTCTCGATTCTAGGACTAACGTAGCGTATGTGAGTCTAGCTATACATGTCATATGTATAAACTGCGATAGTGTGATGATTGCTGACAATGAAAATGTGTTTTTATATAGTAAATGGATCCCGAACAAGCCGTAGCTGACGATGTTGAAAGCAATGCGCCCGCTCTCACTCAAGGGATAGCACCATCTGATTCTAGACCGGCTTCTAGTAGTCACGACGGAGAGGCTAAGTAATCTTTTACCAAATGATGAACGATTGGTTCACCCAATATATTCGAACTAATCCAGCTGTGCCACAACCTTCACCCCCTCTAATCCTCTGCAAGTCCCTAACATGCCACAAGTTAATTCGATTCAGTTGAATAAGCCTCCGGTGGATAAAATTAGAAAATATAGGGCCAAAGAGTTTTGAGATACTATTGATGATGATGCCGAGAGAGCTGAATTCTAGTTAGAGAATACGATACAAGTGTTCGGTGAATTATCATGTACTCCCAACGAATGCCTTAAGTGTGCCGTTTCACTTCTGAGAGATACGACATATCCTTGGTGGAAGATGTTGATATCCGTAGTTCTGAGAGAATGAGTCACCTGGGATTTCTTCCAACCTGAATTCCAAAAGAAATACATTAGTCAGAGATTCATCGATCAGAAACGTAAAGAGTTTCTTGAATTGAAACAAAGTCGTATGTCTGTTACAGAATATGAGCGAGAATTTGTAAGATTGAGCCAATATGCAAGAGAGTTGTCTCGACTGAAGCAATTATGTGCAAGAGATTCAAGGATGGCTTGAATGAAGACATCAAATTGTTAGTCGGGATTCTAGAAATAAAAGAGTTTGTTGTGCTTGTTGAACGAGCATGTAAAGCTAAAGAACTCGGGAAAGAGAAAAGAAAAGCCGACTCATAAGCTAGAGATATGAGAAAGAGATTCACAAGTAAATCATTTCAGTCTGCGTCAAAGAAATTTCAAGATGATTATAGCCATTCAAAGGCTAATGTGGGGTATTCAAGTAGAGATCGTGTTAGACCGCGTTCGAGCTTTAGAGTTCAAGCTACTTCTACTGCAAGTGTTGGAAATGTCTGATCCGATTGATCTAAATGTAGACATTGTGGTAAAAGACATCTGGGAAGTTGTAGATTAAATGACCGAGCTTGTTTTAAATGTGGATCTTTATAACAATTTATCCGAGATTGTCCCGAGTCTGTTGAACAAGAAATTGTGCAAAATCCGAGACAGAGTAACACCTCAGCTCGAGGTAGACCTCCCAGGAATACGAGAAATATGAGTGGTAGTCAAAGAGAAACTAAATATACCATCGTACGATCTGAGGCTAGAGCACCTATTAGAGCTTATGTTATCTGTGCCAGTGAGGAAGCTTCGTCTCCCGATGTTATAACTGGTACTTTTACACTTTATGATACTTCTATGATTGCATTGATAGATCCAGGGTTGACACATTCGTGTATATGCATGAATTTAGTATTCAGTAAGACTTTGTCTATAGAGTCTACTGAATTTGTGATTAGAGTATCAAACCTCTTAGGTAAAAGTGTTTTAGTTGACAAAGTGTCTAAGAATTGTCTGTTAATGTTTAGAGACATTTGTTTTCCAGCTGATCTGGTGTTATTACCTTTTGATAAGTTTGATATAATTCTGGGTATGGATTGGTTAACTTTGCATGATGCTATTGTGAACTGCAAAAGGAAAACTATTGATTTGAGATGCAAGAATGATGAGATAGTCCGAATTGAATCTAGTGATTTGAATGGGTTACCGGCTGTGATTTCATCGATGAAAGCTTAGAAATATGTGGAAAAGGGCTGTGAAGCCTACTTTGCTTATGTAATCGATTCTAAAGTGACTGAAAAGAAAATCAAATCAGTACCTGTTGTTTGTGAATTCCCTGATGTGTTTCCTAAAGAACTTTCAGGATTACCTCCGATACGAGAAGTTGAATTTGGTATTGATTTAGTACCTTGGTCTACTCTGATTTTGATAGCTCCGTATAGAATAGCTCCGACTAAGTTAAAAGAATTAAAGTCTCAATTGCAAAAATTGACTGATAGAGGATTCGCAAGACCGAGTTTCTCAACTTGAGGGCTCCAGTTCTGTTTGTAAAAAAGAAAGATGGCACGATAAGAATGTGCATTGATTATCGTCAGTTAAACAAAGTGACTATTAAGAACAAATATCCTCTGCCCTGAATTGATGATTTGTTTGATCAGCTAAAAGGAGCTAATGTGTTTTCAAAGATAGATCTGAGATTAGGTTATTATCAGTTACGAGTAAAAGATTCAGACATTCCGAAAACTACATTCAGAATGAGGTACAGACACTATGAGTTTCTAGTTATGCCTTTCGGATTAACAAATGCACCTACTGTTTTTATGGATTTGATTAATAGAATTTTCAGACCATATTTAGATCAATTTGTTGTCGTATTCATTGATGACATTTTGATTTATTCGCGTGATGAAATTGAATGTGCTGAACATCTAAGAATAGTGCTACAAAGATAAGCAATTGTATACGAAGTTTAGCAAATGTGAATTTTGGTTATGAGAAGTCAGTTTTTGGGCCATATCATGTCAGCATCAGGTATCCGAGTTGATCCGAGCAAAAATTTACCTATTTTAGAGTGGAAGCCTCTGAAAAATGTTTCTAAAGTCTACAGTTTTTTGGGACCTACCGGTTATTATCGAAGGTTTGTAAAAGGCTTCTCTATGATTGCAACTCCGTTAATGAAATTGCTTCAGAAAGATGTGAAATTTGAATGGTCTGAAAAATGTCAGAAAAGCTTTGATCAGTTGAAAGCCCTATAGACAGAAGCTTTGGTGTTAATACAGCTAGAAACGAGAAAAAAATTATGATTTATAGTGATGCATCATTGAATGGTCTGGGCTATGTTTTAATGTAGGAAGGCAAAGTCATAGCTTATGCCTCGAGACAATTGAAGCCACATGAAATGAACTATTCGACACATGATCTGGAATTGGCAGCTATTGTGTTTGAGTTGAAAATTTGGCGCCACTATCTGTTTGGTGAGAAATGTCACGTTTATTCCGATCACAAAAGCTTAAAATATTTGATGATTCAGAAAGATCTGAATCTACGACAGAGAAGATGGTTAGAGTTGTTAAAAGATAACGAGCTTGTAATTGACTACCATCTGGGAAAGGCCAATGTTGTTGCTGATACTCTAAGTCGAAAATCATTGTTTGCATTGCTTTCGATGAATACTCATTTAGTTTTGTCCGATGATGGTTCGGTTTTAGCCGTATTGAAAGCGAAGCCGTTATTTATTCAACAGATTTATGATGTTCAGAAAGTTGATAATGAGATAATAGCAAAATGAGCTCAGTGTGAATTGAATTCTGATTCAGAATTTATAGCTGATGATAATGATTGTTTAAGATTCTGAGATCAGATTTGTGTTCTGAGAAATTTAGAGTTAATTCAGATGATTTTGAACGAAGCTCACAACAGTCGATTATCTGTACATCCTAGTAGTATGAAAATGTATAATGATTTGAAACAAAATTATTGGTGGTCTGGAATGAAAAGAGATATCTTTGATTTTGTTTCAAAATGTTTAATCTATTAGCAAGTTAAAGCTGAACATTAGGTGCCATCCGGTTTGTTACAACCGATTATGATTCCGGAGTGGAAGTGGGACAGAGTGACAATGGATTTTGTTTCAGGTTTGCCCCTATCTCTGAGAAAGAAAGATGTGATCTGGCTTGTGCTTGATTGATTGAAGAAATCAACTAATTTTATTCTGGTACGATCTGATTATTTGCTTGGTGAATTAGCTAAGCTATACATGTCCAATATTGTGAGATTGCACGGGGTGCCATTGTCTATTATGTCAGATAGAGATCCGAGATTTACTTCGAGGTTTTGGAAGAAACTACAAGAGGCTTTAGGTACGAAATTACACTTCAGTACTGCTTTTCACCCGCAGACGGATGGTCAATCCGAGCGGATTATTCAGATTCTCAAGGATATGTTGAGGTGTTGTATTCTTGAGTTTGAAGGTACGTGGGAACAATATCTGCCATTGATTGAATTTGCTTATAATAATAGTTTTCAATCGAGCATTTAAATGGCACCATATGAACCCTTAAAAGGTAGAAAATTTCGAACACGATTGTATTGGTTAGTACTCAGTGAAAATAAGATACATGGGGTTGACTTGATAAAAGAGACTAAACAGAAAGTAAAAGTGATCCTAAATAGTCTGAAAGTAACTTCCAATCGTCAGAAATCATATACAGATTTGAAAAGAAAAGATATCAAATTTAAGATCGGTGATAAAGTGTTTTTGGAAGTGTCTCCATGGAAGAAAGTACTCTGATTCGATAGAAAAGGCAAATTGAGTCCGAGGTTCATCGGGCCGTATGAGATTATCAAGCGTATCAGGCCGGCTGCATATAGATTATTATTGCCACCTGAGTTAGAAAAGATTCATAATGTGTTTCATGTATCGATGCTTCAACGATATAGATCTGATCCATCGCATGTGATTTCTCCGTCCAAGATTGAGATTCAATCTAATATGACCTATGAAGAAGAACCGATCCGCATCTTAGCTCGCGAGGTTAAAGAATGGCGAAATACAAAAATTTTGTTAGTTAAAGTACTGTGGCATCGACATGGTGTTGAAGAGGCTATGTGGGAGCCCGAAGATGCTATGAGAAAAAATATCTGAATCTGTTCAACTGTAAGATTTTCGGAGATGAAAATCCCTAAGGGGGAAGAGTTGTAACAACCCGGTTTAGACCCTAGTCAGCATAGTGATTTCAGGACCACAACTAAGTCAAAAAAATATTTTAGTATTATTTTCTGTGTTTATTATATGTGAATTAATATCTGTAAAAATTTCGTATGAAAATTTGATTGTTTGTGTGCTTAATTTGGTAAAAAGGACCTAATCGTGTAAAATGCAAAATTTGCATTCTATATGTTAAAGTGCCTAATGGTTATGTTTTTTTAATGTGATGTCCTTAAGAGGTAAATAGACCATGGTTTTAATGAATGGACATATATGGATATGTGATAGTGGATTTTAAATGAGTTTAATAAGGTTAAATTATTAATTTGTGAAATAAATATTAACTAAATCAAAACAAAAGCAAAAATTCATCCATTATCACATTGTTTTGCCGAAAATACAAAAGGAAAAGAAAAGAAAAGAAAACTTAAGCTAGGGTTTAGCTATTGATATTGGTGATTAAGGTATGGTTTTTGATCCATTTTTGATAATTTCTACGTTTTTGTGATCGTTGCTTTGTGTTTTATTAAACCCATGCCTTAATTTCTGAATTTGATTATGATTTTAAGATATGTCATTGATGAAATTATAAGTTTTGAGATGTTAATGGATGAAAAATAAAAGATATGTGATAGATAAATATGTTTTATCTTTGAATATTTGGTGAATTTGAGTAATTTGGACTAAATTGTAAAAATGAGATTTTGAGGGACAAAAATGTGAAATAAATAAAACATATGGGCTTATATGAACTTCATGAAAATTTGGCTAAGTATGTGTAAAAGGAAATTTTGTGTATTTTGTGATTTTATGAATTGGGGACTAAACTGTTAAAATGTGAAAATGTGAGGGCTCATTTGTAAATTTCCCTAAATATGTGTTTTTGGATTGATTTGAATGAGTTTGAGATTGAATAAGTCAAATTTGAATGTGTTTATATCAAGAACCAAAGAAAACAGAATTAGACCAGGGAAAGTCGAAAGTCGTCGAGTAATCGATTTTGTTCGTTTGAATTTGTACAAGGTAAGTCAATATACAAATAAACGTGTTTGAGTTGATTTATTTATGTTTATATGACATTGAACTGTGATGAATGGCTATATAAGAGCTGAATAAGTGATATCTGAGAAAGTTTCGATAATGTGATGAAGTCCAAAAAGCCCCTCACGAACTATAGGAATAGTTAGGATACATATGTCATGGCATAGGATTCCAATATGTGTTTTCGTGTAAGACCATGTTTGGGACGTTGGCATCGATTTGAGATTTATGTGTAAGACCATGTCTGGGACATTGGCATCGTATTTGATTTCGTGTAAGACCCTGTCAGGGATAGTGGCATCGATATTTGATTATATGTAAGACTAGGTCTGGGACGTTGGCATTGTACGAGCTTTCCGAGCTATCCGCGTATCCTTCTAAAAGGTTTAATGGGCATTCTGAGAAATATGTGATTGATTGAATGAATAATCGATTCAGGTACGTGAAGATGTGTTCAACAATTGTTAATGAGAAGTAAGTATATGTGCAAGTGATGATATGTGATATAAGTATGAGAAAATATGCTAGATAAGTAAATGAATTAGGAATATATGAAATTTATATGAACAATGAGGTTTGTGATAATATTTGGTTATGAAGTATATGTATTTTATGATGCTTGTATGCTTAAAATGATAAATTTATTTGTATATGGCTTACTAAGCTTTTGAAAGCTTACTTTGTATGTCTTTCAATTGCTGTATAAATATCGAAGCTACCGAGAGGTCGAGGACCGTCGAGGATCATCACCACACTATCGAATTCTATTTTGGTACCTTTTGAAAATGTAAATATAAAAGTATGGCATGTATAGGCTAGAAGTATATCAATATGTTTTTGAGTTGTCAATATTAGCCAAGTGATACGGCTTAGTTATGGTTGTCTTTATGAATGGCTTTTAAGTTTAAATTATGTGATACATTATGGTCAATATAATGTGTTCATGAATGGCCAAGAGAATAGGTCATTTTGGAATGTTTTTGATATGTGCTTATTTGAAGATTTGGTAAATTGATGGCATAAAAATGAATGAAGTGAATTGAGATTGTGAAGCATATGTTTTGGTATGACATTAGCTTATGGTTTGGTATTTTTTGGTTTGTATAATAAGGATGAAATAGGTTGATGAATATATGTTATGAATGGTGAATGTTTTGTGATTGAAATTTGTTGGAAATATGTTGTAAATGTTTTGCTTTTGATGCTTGTAGGGAGGACCCTTAATGGGTGGCATATTGGCCTTGTAAATGGCCTATTTTTGCCCACACAAGGAGGGACAAGGGCGTGTGTCTCAGCTGGGTTGCTCGAGGGCCATTTCTAAATGTACCTGGGCAGACCACACGGTCGCACATACACGAGTGTGTGCTAAGCCGTGTGGCCAAGTCAGTTTCGAGTATGGGCTAGATACACGGGAGTGTGGTTGGCCATGTGGCCAAGTTAGTAGCCTCCCTAATTTTCACACAACCTGGCACACGAGCATGTCTTGTGGCCGTGTGGATAAGTCAGTATGTATGTCCTATTTTGCCACAACTTAGACACACGGGCGTATCTAATGCCGTGTAAGACACACGGCCTACTCACACGGGTGTGTGACCTTTATAACTTAGAAAAAAATTGTTAGGTTTTGAGAAAATTTGTATGTGCTGGGTTTAGTCCCAACCCTTTTCTAAAGCATGTTTTAGGTCTCGTTGACTTATGTAAGGGACTCTGTAATGATGTGTGACTATGATGCTATGATGTTTGTGAAATGTATGCGAAATGTTTCAATATATCCGGTAATGTCTTTTAACCCTAGTTCGACAACGGATACGGGTTAAGGGTGTTACACCTGAGCTATGGGTCAAACCCTCAATACGATCAACTATATAAACTAAGACCACCTCTGCCTTAACAGTATCAAACTCGAAAGTCATCTCTTGAAGCCGTAGCAGAGAGGTCAGCCGTTAGCACCAAAAAATTCCAACAAAAGACTGAAGTACATTTTTACAGCAAATAAGTAAGTTAGCACTTACAGTTATTATTTGGAGAACCAAGGAAAATTGTCATCTCAAACCAAGCCAAACCTACGTCAAAATGCAAGTGTTGTAACTGTAAAAGATGCAATTGACTGAAAGTTAGGTTTGGGTCCATTGGGTATTTGAGAGAAACACCTTTTTGGGGTCTTTAGGAAACATGAGAGAAGAGAGAGTATGTTCTTGAAATGGCATCAGATGGTTTTTCTTCCTCTCAACCACTCATACCCATTTTCAATGGTGAGAAATATGAGTGGTGGAGCATCAAGGTAAAGACATTGCTCAGATCACAAGAGCTATGGGACTTGGTCGAGTATGGATTCACTGACATACTTGAACCTGATGAAGAAGAAGGGATTGAAGGAAACCAAGAAAAATGATGCCAAGGCATTGTTCATTATCCAGCAAGCGGTTCATGACTCTATTTTCTCACAAATTGCTACAGCAACCACATCGAATGAAGCATGGTCAATTTTACAGAAAGAGTATCAAGATGATTCAAAGGTTATAATGGTGAAATTGTAATCACTACGACATGATTTTGAAACCTTATTGATGAAGAATGGGGAATCAATTGTTGATTTTTTACCACAAACAAGGACAATAGTCAGCCAATTGCGCTCTTAAAGAGAACAAATTTCAGACGAGATAATTGTAGCGAAAGTTTTGCGAAGCTTGACAACAAAATTTGATCATGTTGTGGTTCCTATAGAAGAATCCAAAGATCTGTCAGTTCTCTCTATTGATGAACTGATGGGGTCTCTTCAATCGCATGAGGCGAGAAGAGCAAAGAGCAGACATTTCAAGTGAAGGAGACATTCACAAATCAAGGCAACAATAACCGTTGAACAACAATGATCAAGGAAGAGGAGGATTTCGTGGTGGTCGTGGCCGTGGTTATGGCAGTGGCAGAGGAAGGAATGATGGATAGAGGCAATACAATGAGCAAAGTAACATAAAATATGGCATAAAATGTTATCACTGCAACAGATATGGGTATATAAAAGCTGATTACTGGTATATGGATCAAAAAATTAATTTTGCAGTAGAAAGTGATGAGGAAAACAAGCTTTTTATGGCTTGTATTGATGTTAACCATAAGCCAAAAGATTAGTGGTTTGTGGACAGTGGCTGTTCGAATCATATGACAGGTACCAAATCCTTGTTCAAGGTGTTTGATGAGTCACAAGAGATAAAGGTGCAGTTTGGGAACAAAAAAGAGATGCAAGTTGAAGGAAAAGGCACGGTGAAATTTTTTACTAGCCATGGAGAAGGAAAAATTTTGGACAATGTTCAATTTGTTCCTGATTTAGGATACAATTTATTGAGTGTTGGACAACTAATGGATGGTGGATATTCTGTCATATTTGATGGTGATGCATGTATCATCAAAAACAAAAAGTCAGGCAAACAAGTCCATGTCCACATGACTTCAAACAAGATGTTTTCGTTGGATGTTTCAAACATGGAGAACTTTGTTATTGCTGCAAGTGCAAAGGATGACTCGAAGCTATGGCATTTGAGGTATGGACATCTCAATATTAAAGGCTTGAAATTGCTAAGTGATAAAGGTATGGTTCTTAGACTACCAAAAATTGGCTCTCTTGATTTATGTGAGAGGTGCATTTATGGAGCAACAAAACGGGTCTTGCGGTACATTGTTGAACTTTGGAGTATGGTATTTGGTACTCAAAAACTTCAAATTTCAAATTGTGTGTGTTCACAGATAGTGATTGAGCAAGTTCTTTAAATGATAGAAGAAGTGTATCAGCAAATGTTTTCACTCTAGGTTTAGGGGTGATCACTTGAAGTTCAGCTATTTTAGAAGTCTACTTGATGTCTGGAACTTAGAATTAAGGAAGAGTGTTGAGGATTAATTCAAAGTAGTGGGTTGTTTAGTTGACCAAGTATCTTGGTAGAATCTTTGTTAGTTCCAGATTTTATTTTCAGTTTAATTGAATAAGTTGTTATCTATTTTTGTGTTAAGGTAGTTTCTTTGTAAGCCTATAAATATAGGCATTTATGCTTTATTTTTAATCAATTCAGTGTTCATCAATAATAGAATAATTTCTATGCATATTGTAATTGTCTCTTTCACTTTTCTTTTTTCAACAAAATATATATAAATTTAAATAATATAAAAAATTCTAAATTTTTTGAAATATTTATAAATATAAAATTACATAAAACAATTAGCTAAACTTTTCTCACTTTACCAGGTTTTCTCGTGAAAAGAAAAAAAATCATATTTTCTTTGTTTGCCAAATTTTTGAAATAGTTGATAAAATCAATATTCTTCCACTCATATGCTACTACTATAATTTTTCTCAGAAAATTTAATATTTGTTCTATTTTGTTTAATTTAAAATAACTTTTGAAAAATAATTTATTTTTTAAAAAAAATTAATATTTTCTAGTGTTTAGATGAATCTGTGTAAAATATTTTTTGGTGTTTGACATATTTCTTGAAAATATTTTATAAAGTTTATTTTAATTAAAACAAACATATATTTGAGATTTTCTTATATTTTTATTGTTTAATTAAGTTTATTATATATATAAATTTATATTTTACATTGTTATTTGTAAAGCAAACCCGAGATAAATATATTTGTTATAAAGTGCAATTTCCATTTAACAATTGAATTTATTTTATAATAAAAAAATATTTTGTAATAATAAATGCCGTATATAAACAAAATAATAAATAATGCTTAATTAAAACTTAATTTAAATTACATATATTACATATATGAGAGTACATATTGACACATTAGAGTTGTAAGGAATAAATGAAACTAAGCATTATTTAAACAAATACTCACAGTTATATAATTAAAATATACATATTTTTATACTAGGTTAAAATATATCATAAGTCATTATACTCTTCGTAAATTTGAAATTTAGTTCATGCAGTTTTATTTGAATTCAGATTTAGTTGATAGCATTATAAAAAATATTTTATTAAATTCATGTTCATTATAACGTCGTTTTTTACTTACATGAATATCAAGCATTTTTTATTAAAAAATGTGACATCAACAAAATTGACAAAAAAATTTAATAATATTAACAATTAGGCTTGATTTTTAAATTTGGAAAGTAAAGAGACTAAATTCTTGAAAATAAAATTATAGGAGCTAAATTCCAAATTTGTGAAGCAAGGACTTATGACATATTTTAACATTTATACTACAAAATGTTTACTTATTAATATATTTATAATTATAATAAATATTTATTATTAAAATATTAATGTTGAATATTTTTCATGAAGAATATTATTTAAAATTATTAATTTTAAAATTTATTATTAAAATAAAATTAAAATATTAAATAATTTATTATATTATTAGATATAGATATTTAAATATTTATGCTTAATAATATTTAAAATTATAATATTTTATATTAATATTTTATTAATTTTAAATATTTTTAAAAATAAAATAAAATTTTATTATTAATATAATAATATTAAGCTTGACTTAAGTTAATTTTGATATAAAAAAAATTATCTAACAGGTTTTTAGAAAATAATTTATTTTTCAAAAGGCTAACTCATTTTGCAAGAAAAAATATATATTTTTCGATAATTTGTAAGTCCCTTTTTGTTAACAAGTTATTTTCCATAAAATAGATAAAATATTTTCTAAAAATCATTTTTAATTAAACAAATGCAACTAAAATCAATCTATAATTGGTCCCAAACTAGACTAACCAAACTTTCAACCAAGAACTGGATGGGAAAGGGAGGTTGGAGATACAATCTTCAATAGAAAGAGCCGAATGAAAATCGAAGCAAAGGGGAATCTCAATATTCTTGTCAAGAATTTCATATTCAAAACATATAGAACTATCACATAAAGATTTTACTCAATGCAAAATCTATAACACTAACAATAAACAAAACTTAAAAACTACGACTAAAGATCCATCATAACAACAATTATATTCGAAAAATTCTAAACTACAAATTGGTCGCTGTCCTTAGCAACGCTCCTCCCTATTTCTGACCAAACTCTTTCCATTTAAATACGAACATTTTAAAGATGATAACACAACAAACTTCCAAATGCGAGTGAAAATGATAAGATGTTGAAAGGTCTCAAGTATTGAAATTCCCTTTTATTCAAATGCATCATGATTTGGACAAGGCTGACTAGCGATCACTGTAAGAGAAGCACACTTAGCTGTTTGTTCGAGGCTTTCTAAGCTTATCTCTCAAATCCCAATGGTGAAGACGGACTAGAAGACATAAGGAAGAACATAGCTTGAAACGGAGTTGATCGGATAATGTATGACGGATATCGTGTTGTCGATCTTTCGAGGTTTTAAATTCAGATTTAGGGGCTTTAGAGAGATTTTCTCAAGAAACTAAACCAATAGAAGGGAAGAGGAAGAGACAAGCCCCACTTTGGCGGTACCTGTTGTTGGAGAAGATGATCGGATGAGCGGTGACGATGGGCTGGCAACAACGACACTTCTTTTTAGAAGTACACAAAATTGAAGGTTTATGAAATCCAATGTTTTAATTTGTTTTTAATGCTTTTTATATTTTATTTTGGTTAATGTTAAAAATCTATACTTCTAATTTTTCATTTTTTGAGTTAAAAAAATGTGGGTTATTTTATTTGAAGTACTTAACATATTTTAAAATTAAAAAATATTTTAATAAAAGTGACATGTGACATTCTACAAGTGAGCTATATGTCTTAACAATTCGGGATTTAACACCATTAAAAAGGTAAAATTTTAAAAATATTCTAAAAAATTTTTAAAAATATTCTGAAAAAATTGAGAAATTACGTTTTTTTTAATTTACTGGTCTACATTGTTTTCGGATATAAAAAGGAAAACACATCTATTGGGCGCATTTTCACTGACGTGACAATGAAAACACTTTTTTTTTTACGGTTGGAAATTAAAAGTCTGTAGATTTATTTTTGTCCGTGTTTGAGATAAACATCGTTATAGTTTTAAGGGATGTTTGAATTTACGATGGTGTCGTGGAGCTGGGTGACCTGCAAATTTCATATGCCATAAGAGTATGGAGCCATCACTCGGGAAGTCAGATCGCGTTGCAACTTAAGGTCCCAATTGATGATGATTATACGATCTTGGGTTAAAGTGTAACTAGGGCTTCAAGTTTACAAAAATGGGGTCGTAGTTGACAGTAGTTATGCGGGCACAACAACGTGTTTCTTTTCATCAGAAGAGGATGTCTTATAAAACTCATACATAATTACAAGGAAGAAAGCGCAATGACGTTTTAGTATAATCAAGAAATTTGTTTTACCCATCTCCACCAAAGGTGGCGACCCTGTTACTATAACCTATGACAAAATTAAGGTGTAACAGGTTTCACTAACAGGGTTGTTGCCTTTGGTAGAGGTGGATAAAACAAATTACTTGATTATACTGGAAGGCTCCTATAAATTTCTTCCTCAAACTTGTGTATGAGTTTTAATAAAGCATCTTCCTTTAATGAGGAAAACTCATTATCGTGCTCTCATAACCACCGTCAGCTACAACCCCGATTATGCTCCATCCTTTGATAGCATAACTTTTGTAATCTTGAAGCCCTAGTTACACTTCAAATTGAGACCGTATACTCATCGCCAACTTGGACCTCGAGTTGCAAAGCAATTCCAATTTCTCAAGTGATGGCTCCATACTCACATGGTAAGTGAAATTTGTAGGTTACCAAGCTCGACGACATAACCGTGAACCCAAATAGAAGTTAAAACTATGAATATGTCCCCCTCAATGTGAAAGAGAAATAAATCTTTAAGCCCGAAAATTTCAATTTCAACAAGCAAGAAGAAGAAAAAAAACAATTTAAATGAGACTGAGATATGGGTGAGTAAGGGATGAGAACGTGCATTTATATAGGGGATGGGGTGGGATAAAAAGAGGAATTTTTGTATCCTGAGAATCCTGAGTTGCAGGGCTCAAGAGGAAAAAGTAATGTTGAAATGTCCATAGAGAAAACGAACCCTGCTGGGGGAGTTTTCTCTCTAGGTGTTTCAACCCCCACCCAACTTGATTGCTTCTGCCTTTGAGTCCCTGTGACCCAGGATTCTTGGGATAAATTTTAATGCCTTGTCTTGGTGCTAAGAAATGCCACTATAGGGAAGAGTTTTCTCCCCCACAAAATTTCAAATTTAAGGGTATACCTCAAAAATTCGTGATGCTCAGGGCGTATGTTTTTGTTGGAATCGTTGCATGTGCATCGGGGTAAGATCTCTATAAAATAAACTCAATACAATCCCTGAATTTTCCATATCGACCTTTAAAGCTGATTGTTAATTTTAAATATACTTGGCATTAGGAGTTATTGGCGTTTTCATGAAAACTTGAATTTCGTTCCTATATTGTGGCCGAAATAAAGGTAATTCGTTAAATTACATGTAGGTTTAAGGATTTGGGTGATGAGAACTATATATTTTTACTATTTTCTTGATTTTAAACATGTGGAATAGGCTATTTGGTTCAAGATAAGTAGATGAGTCAAAGTCGTTATACATTACAATGGACAAATTTATGATATCGAAATTGGGCCCATTTTTGTATCAACCCAATCTGAAGATCAGGAATTCAATCGGAGCATAACATTAAAAGAGGTTCGGACAAGGATTAGGCACAAAGTGGGGATCTAGAGAAGAAATTTGAGTATGAAATGTAGATATCTAACATCATTTAACCGTGTTAGATATGCCATTTTTGAGATCATTGGGGACAATGAGCTAGAGACGGTGATTGAATCTCATTGCTCTAGTGCGAATGTTGTACTATAGTTATATGTCGACTTTGTCGAAGAGGAAAAAGGTGGCTTGAGCTCGATAACACATGTTCGTAAAATTTAAGCCAAATCAAGAAGTAGAAAATCTGACCACACTGTTGTGCAGTGGGTTCATATCATTGTTGCAAAGCTCATACCAAAGTACCCTATAATTGTCATCAATGGTGAGGAATTCATCAGTTTCTCCCATCGATTTCAACTTTAGGGGACAGTCGAGCGTATTTGGTCACCAGGCCTATGACATACCCAAACAACATTCTGTTAATGCCTTTGATTTCAACTTCATCACGCCTATGTTCAACACCAGTAACACTTACATGGGTATGCGATCAATAGTTTGGGCCAAACATAAGTGATTTTGGGATTCACATCAGATTTACAAGAACAGATGATCTATTCCTAACAACCTCGAATGATAAGGGTACATCCAACCAAGAGGCAGAAGCAATCGCTATTGATAATGAAAAGGACGAATAGGGGTCTGAAATAGATAATGACCCCGTTTTCATGGTGTACGAGCCCTCACCCTACATACGTGTGACAGCCCTAAATTGACCCTAGTCAAAAAATGGTTTCGGGACCACGAAACCGAGTCTTATAAATAATTAAAGGTTATATTCTGTGTTTATGATGTGCGTAAATGCTTGTGTGATAGTTCCATACTTTAATTTGGTCAGTGTATGTGAAATTTATTAGTAGGGACTTATGTGAGACAATTTAGAAATATGCTAGGCAAGTGTTCAAGTTGCCTATTAATATATGTGGGAAAGTGCTTGTCCTTGCATGTCAAATTAGCCAAATTAAAGCATAGTGGCCAGCCATGCTATGGGTGGAAACATGTCACAAACATGTTATGTTAGTGATGTATGTTAGGAAAAATAAAATAAGGAGCATGGTAATAAAATAATGAAAGGGAATATGATGAAAAAAAAAGAAGGAATGTGTGTGATTGTTTCCCCCCCCTTTTGCCGTGAATGGAAGAAAGAAAACAAAATAAAAAGTGTTCATCCTTGAACATCTTTGGCCTAATAGAAGAAAGAAAGGAAGGGAATGAGCTTAGAGAAAATCGGCTATGGAGGCTCACTAGATTAAGGTATGTTTAATGTTGCTTTGAAAGTTCATACATCCCTTGGATGATTGGTCTAAATTCTATCTATCTCATGGATGGATTTGGGATTATTAGAGAGTTAGTATTCGACTAAGAGGCTTCAAAAGTTTTAGTTGAAGCCTTGATACTATTAGCATGTTAGCTATATGGATGTGTTATGATGCTTGAGGTGTTAGGTAAATTTGAACTCATCACCAAGTTCTTTAAGCAATCCAAGCTAAAAGTTTCGGTATTGAGGTATCTTGAGCATTCGGCCATGGTAGGAAGTAGAGGGGAAATATGGTTGTTGTTGGATGAAGTAGGGTCTAACAAATGAGCACATATGTGCATTAGATGCTAGATGGAGAAGAATCGGCTAGCAAGTTGTGTGCTAAGGCCGAATATAATTTTGTATATTAATGAGTAATGCATGTGTTGAATTGATGGAAAGGGAGAGGATGCTTTAATAGTGTATATATGTGTATTAGCCAAGTTTTGAACTTGAAACAAAATGGGGTTTAGTCAATACAAGTGACCATACTTGTAGAATGTATTAAGTGTTGCAATCGGCCTCAGCATAGACATGTATGTTCGGCCACATGAATGAGTACATAAGTTGATGTGTATGTTCAGCCATAGGTAAGCATATTGATGGCTTTACCTTGACTTAGAAATTCAGCTAAGGGGAAATATTAGCTAATATGTTGAATTCGATTCGTGATTTCGTACATATGTGACTCTAATGTCTAATGTATATATGGGCTAAGTACCTTGAGCTTCTCTTTTGATATTCGAATGAATTGTATTAAATTGCTTAATGTGATTAAAAATGCGTATGACCATTTTGTATTTGAGCTAAAGGTGGCCATATGACCCATCAAATTCATTGTCATGTTCGGCCATAAGCTAGCATAATGAGACTTTAATAAGTTAAATTTGTTTGAATTAGCTCAAGAGCTTAGAGGACCAAAGTTGGATAAGGGAAAGGAAAAAGTGATCGAATAGCCGCCGAAATCGTTCGACAACATCCGAGGTAAGTTTTCGAGTAATGGAGCTTAGATTATGATTCGATTAGATTATGTCTTGAGTAAATCAAAATCATGCTCTTTGTATGTGGCTATTGAGCCGAAATTTGTAAGTGTGATAAGTGTTTTGTGTTTGAGCTTTGGTAATGAAAATGAAATATGGATGTGTCATGATTTATTGATATATGTGCATGGTTATTCGAATGATATCCGGGCTAAGTCCCGAAGGCTTTTGTGCTAGGTGACTATAACCGGACTAAGATCCGAAGGCATTCGTGCGAGTTGCTATATCCGGGCTAAGACCCGAAGGCATTTGTGCTAGCGATTATATCCGGGCTAAAACCCGAAGGCATTTGTGCTAGCGACTATATCTGGGCTAAGTCCCGAAGGCATTTATGCTAGTGACCACATCCGGGCTAAGACCCGAAGGCCTTGCGCAAGTAGTTATATCCGGCTAAATCCCGAAGATTACTTGAGTTTGGGAATGAGCGATCTCTGTAATAATTTCAATTAATACGCTCGTAAAATCTCAACAACGAGGTATGTGTTGTACATGCATTGGATTAATTGATTCCTCTTAAATAGCATTCGCTCAGTCGATTAAGGAGCTTCCGGTTTTTGGTTAAGTTGATCCCTTATGTATGAATATAAGGGTTGGAAATGTGAAGTAGGACTGATTTTTGAGAATATATGTGTATATGAAATTATCTGTTTACTTATATGAATGCTATACTTCAGTTGAGCCTAATTCCATTGCTCAAAACTTACTAAGCATTAAATGCTTACTCCGTTTCTTTGAATCTTTGTTTTATAGATTTTGGTTCGTCAGCTAACGGACTCGGGAGTGTCGAAGTCGAAGTCGTCCACACTATCAAAGCCCCTTTTGGTACACTTTTGGTTGAACTTTGAAATGGCATGTATAGGACTACCCTTTTTGTTGTTGGTCATGGACCCTTTGGTTTTGTATAAATTTGGATAGCCATGCGAAAATGGCTTATATACACTTTGAGCTTAATTTTATAATCGTCTTGTATGATGTTCATTAAGAGGTATGGAAATGTTTGGGAACGATTAGCCATTGGAATGGTTAATCATTATCATATTTTGTGCTATTTATGCAAAAGGGCTAGTTGAATCATGGAAACTATGTAATAGGTAAAGTCTACCTTAAAAATAGATGCTGATAGCAGCAGTGACGTGAATGTGAAAAATCACTAAAATTAGTAGGAATTGAATTAAATAGTGAATAAATTATGTAATCGAACCTTGATGAATCTATTTTCATAAGAAAGTAACGAAACGATCATAAGAACAGTACGTTAAGAGATATTTAGGTTTTCGCGAAACAGGGCCAGAACGGTTTCTGGATTCCCTGTCCCGAATTTGGAAATTCATTATAAATTAACCAGAGATAATTAGAAGTCATGCATTATATGTATAGATTCCTTTTTGAGTCTAGTTTCATTAGAAACAAACGGCATCAGTATTGAAGCCCTGTACAGGGAGATATCCAAGTCGTAATGTGAAAAGGTCAGTGTAGTCGAACTCTGAAATAGGGGAGACTTTAACTAATAAACTGTACTAATTGGCTTGATAAAAAATTCTAGAAAAAAATTTTTAGATGAACATATGAGTCTAGTTTCAGGAAAAATTTACGAAACTGGTTTTTGAGTTTTGAAACTCAAGATATGATTTTTAAGCCGACAGTGATGCAGTAACCAGCTTGTCTGGAAAATTTTAAATGAACTGTGAAAATAAGTGGATTAAGCCCGTTAACCCCTCGTGTCCGACTCCGGCAACGGTCTCGGGTACGGGGTGTTACAATACGTACGCTCGATCTTTTTGCTAAAGGTCATTTAAAATTCGCAAACCTCCCTCATAAAAGACCAGGGCATGCGACTTCGCCAACAAATTTTGACCATTTAGAGGTTGGGATGATGTTTGACTCCAAAGATGCCTTTATAGATACAGTCAAGCGGTATAGCAAACAGCTTGACATCAACTTCATCGTTACGTGCTCCCGATTTAAGAAATATGAGGTGAAGTGTGCAATGTATGGAAAAGGATGTCCATGGAAAATCGTGGCATCTGTGAGGAAGAAGTCGACATTTTAGATGATCAGGAAGTTTACCGCATAACATACATGTCTTGTAGCTGATATGTATCATGGTTAATAACATCAAGTCAAATTTTGACCTTTTTCTTGACATTTTATTATGTATGGTGGCCCAATATTTTTCAGGCATGTCAAATGATCATCTAAAATTGGATTCGTACATGATATCTTACTTTAGACTACCCATGTTAAAAGCGAGTCCTAGAATTCTAGTCTTAATTTTGATCGCACACATCCGCAGTGAGTTTGATTGCACCATGTCCTACCACAAGGTATGATTGGAAATACAAAAGGTGTTGAAGAATATGCATAGTGGGTGGGAGAAATCCTACAATGAATTGTGGCAATGATGTCAGGTACTAGAATGGTACATACTAGGTTCTGTAACCAAGCTGCAAATGGAGCCTGCATATTATGAAGATCGCCTCGTCCCTAGAAAAAGATTTTTTCCATAGTTTTTTTCTTGACTTTCAAGCAATGCATAACTGCATTCTGGTACTATAAGCCACTTGCCCAAATTGACGACACATTCCTATAAGGAAGATATGACCATAAGTTGTTATTAGCTATTGCACAAGATGGTTAATCAAAGAATCTTGCAAATAGCTTTTGCAATAACTCCTATAGAATCTAGGGATGACTAGGATTTCTTTTTAACTAACCTGAGAAGGCATGTTGTGCCACAACCCAATGTATGCATCATTTTCGACAGGGGTACCAAAATACAAGCTGCATTCGATTGACATTTAAGCTTATAGGATCGTGCACACCATAGGTATTTGTTGCATCATATAGGGTCTAACTACATGGGCCAATACCATAAGGATGTAGAGCGGTGACATGTCAGTAACATGGGTAGGTTGTGCATAGAATTTCTTTCTTGTATAACAGTTTAACATATACATTTGAGTCAAGAAATCCCTTGGATTTTTGTAGGAAATTAGGAAGATTTGGCTTAGGTAAGCATCATCACTTTTCAAAGTCGACAATAGGGGGACAGGAAGTTTATATCTAATAAAGGAGAAGATATTCTAGATGACTTTACTTTCTACTTTATGTTACTTTATACGTTATGGTTCTTTTAACCTAAACATTCTATTATTCTTTGATAAGATAGGGCCAATACCTCATTTAATCAATGGATGATTCAACCTTCTAGTAAGTCTTATAGCCCTGTATGTTATGATGAATGGTGTAAGAACAGTAGGGTGTGAGTGAAAGGCCCTGCATGGGGGTCGTAGACTGTAGAAACGTTAGTAAAATAATTGTAAATGTGGATTCTAATGAAAATTCCATGATCTTGTAAATAGTTGCTACTGTTGGATAGGGAAAGACAATTGATACAGAAACTTTTGGTCGAAGTAAATGTGAGTCTCTAGTGAATCTCTAGATTCGACTTCTTCACAATATATTATGATAATTCCTTGTACAGTTGATGCTCATATAGATGTGCATATCTTCTTAAGAAGTTGATGAATATATGTATGGTTGTATGTTCTTTGTGAAGCACTTGCATGTATGTTCTGAAGTGTACCATGTATGAATATGACGATGTGTGGTAAGCATGTATCAAAAATTATGTGTTATGAAGTATAATTATGTTAAGATTGAGTAAAATTTGAGTATATGCATCTGTTATATTATTTGAGTAATGCATGACCAAGTATGGTTGGCGATAAGGGAGTTTGGGTGAAGTTCCAGTAAAATATGTGATATAATGAAAGACCTCACGGTGGTGCTTTGATGACGTTCATCGGGACAATAAACACGAGAAAATTCCAGTATGGTAGGTATGTGAAAGACCATGGCCATGGTATATTCTGGTAACGAAGGATGAGCCACATTAGTCTACTAGGGTTTCTGCGTGTCCCAAGGGGCGATGACGGGAAAACCTTAGGCTATGCTGAGTTTAGGCAAATTCATATCATCAAACACAATATTTGGTGTGGTGTCTTGATGGCAAACCAAACCAAGCCTTTATGGTGAATTATCTAAAGAGCCTTTGTGGCAAATTATCTTGTAACAGTCCAATTTTGGGCCTAGTCAGAACTGTGGTTTTGGAACCACTAATCCGAGGCCAGGGAAATTATCTTTAATACTATTTTATGTGTTATAACATATTTACATGGACACATGAAAATTTTGATGAATTAATTTTAGCGATTGTGAGCTTAATTGCGAAAAAGGACTAAATCGCATAAAGGGCAAAAGTTTTGTTTTACTAGCAAATGGTGTTAAATAGATAGAGAATCATAATTAGGGGTCTTAAAAGGGCAAATAGTGTAATATCCTGATTTTGGGCCTAGTCGGAATAGCGGTTTCGTGACCACAAAATTTGAGATAGAAATAATTATTTTATGATTATTTTGAGGTCTATGATATGATTGCATGATTGTGTGAAAATTTCGTGAAGAAATTTTATGCATAAAGTGCTTAAATTGAAATTAGGGACTAAATCGAATAATTTGTAAAACTTGCATTCTAGAAGTTTCTAGTATGAAATTGTTTTGAAATATTAATTTGGAGGTCTTAAATAGAAATTTTACCAATTTCTAAGTCTATGGAAAAAAATTGGACATGGACGGAATTTTTGGAAAATTTAGTAGTAAGGGCATTTTGGTCATTTAGGGGTAAAATGAATTAAAATACAAAATTAAAAGCCAATTTTGCTCATCTTCAACCCCATGGCCACATATAGCAAGGAGAAACCATGGCTAGGGTTTTTCAAGCTTCCAAGCTCGATTGTAAGTCCGTTCTAGCCTCGTTTTTAATGATTTTTACGTTTTTGGAGTCCCAGTAGCTCGATTAAGCTTATGCTAGCAATAATTCAACCTAGGGTTCATATTTGGAAAATAACCATAGGTGAAATTTGTGTATTTTGGTGTTTTATAATAGAATATGAGGTTTTAAATTATGTTAGACAACTTGTACTACTCGGTTTTAAGTGAAAATGAGCAAAAGGGCTTAATCGGTAAAAATACCTAATAGCCATAAGTACATGTTAGAGTGAGAATTTGATGTTACCATAGAAGGGAAAAATGATCAGCATGTCATAAAACATAAGAAAATAGGCTGAAGTTTAATTTACGAGCTTTGGGGCAAAAGTGTAAATATGCAAAAGTTTAGGGGCAAAACTGTAATTTTTCCAAAATATGATTTTGGGCCAATTTGAATAATGTGAGTCCTAATTAGACTATATTTTAAATGATAGAGCAAGGAAAACTAAAATTCGGGCTAAAATGGGGAAAATACCAAATTGTGGACGAAATGGTAAAAGTAGCCATTTTCGCATACGAGGTAAGTTCATATGTAAATGTTGGTAACATAGTTATTATTTTAAATGTTTTAATGTTATTTAAATGATATGATAATTATTATGAAACATTATACTGTGATAATTGTTTGTTAATATGTCAAATTATGTGATATACTTGGAAAATGTGAAATACTACCGAATATCGGTAACGGCATTCCGTAGAAGATGGTTGAGACACATGATTGGGAAAAAGGTCCCGTTGAACCTTAGGAATGGATTAGGATACAAGTGACATGTCACTAGGATATTTGGGCATCCGAACTCGTTGAGTTGAGTCCGAGTTCACTTATGGATGCGAATGTCCGAACTCGTTGAGTTGAGTCCGAGTTCGAGAGATGTAACTAGGCATCTGAGCTCGTTGAGTTGAGTCCGAGTTCACTTATGGATGCGAACGCCCGAGCTCGTTGAGTTGAGTCCAAGTTCACTTATGGGCGGGTTACATGGTAGCTTGGCTACATATGTGGCACTTATGTGCAAACTTTCCATGTATCCGAATTATATTCCGATGTGTTCAACGGGTAAAATTCTACTCAAATGGAGGAATACTCGAGATGAAAGGGACGTATTGGTAAGTGTTGTGAAATGAATACTTTGAACAGGTATGTACTTAACCCTCAGGTTGAAAACTCGATATAACAACAATATGGTAAGATGATAAATGAAAATGTGATATGAATGTCTCGGTGATGATTATGCAAATGATGTTTTATGTTTGCGTATATAGTTGTGTCACTTGCTATTTGCGTGTAAGCTTACTAAGCATTTATGCTTACTCCCTCCTTTTCATTCCTTGTAGTGTTGACAAGCCAGCTCAGAAATCGGGAACGGTCGGAGGCACACTCACACTATCCGTATACCATCTTGGCATAATGGCTTGTATATTTTGAGTATGGCATGTATAGCATTATAATCATTTTGTATATATGGTCTTATGATATGGTTATTGAGTGGTATGTAAATGCTTGGCAATGATTAGCCATTGGAATGGCTAATCATGATCATATTTGGTGTTATGTATGCTAAATTGTTAGCTAATCCATGGAAACCATGAAATAGGTAAAATTTACCATAAAATAGATTCAGACAGCAACAGTGATGTGAGTTTGAAAAATCATTAAAAATACTATAGATATAATTAGATGATGAATTAAATATGGAATTGAAGAATTATGAGTCTATTTTCATATGGATGGAACAAAACAGGTATATGAGTTATATTTTGTGAGATGTTTAAATTTTTGTGAAACAGGTCTAGAGTGATTTCTGGATCCCCTGTTCTGACTTTGGAAATTCACCATAAATTTTTAAAAGATAATTATAAGTCATGATATATATATACAGATTCCTTATTGAGTCTAGTTTTATCAAAAACAAACGGCATAGTCATTGAAACTCTGTACAAGGAGATAACTGATTCATAATACACAGAGGTCAGAGCAGTCGAACCCTGAAACAGGGGAGACTTTAACTAATAAACTGTACTAATTTGCTATACCAAAAATTCTAGAAAACAATTAGTAAATAGATATATGAGTCTAGTTTTAGGTAAAATTTACGGAATTTGATTTTGAGTTTTGAAGCTCGAGATATGAATTTTTAAGCGACTGTGATGCAGATTGCTAGCTTAACTGAAAATTTTAAAAATAAATTGTTTGAGCTGTTTAAGTAATGAATTAAGTTGTTACCACCTCGTGTTCGACTTCGGCGACGGTCTCGGGTACGGGGCATTACAAATAGACCCATTTTATAAGAGTGGCCGGCCATAGGGACAGAAGATTAGAAAAGTTAAAATTAGGTGAAGTGAGTAGCTTATTTTAACTAGAAATAAAATAAAATAAAACAAAAGGCTCCATCTTTTTACTATTCATCTTCTCCACTAAAAATATCAGCAAGAAAGGGGTTTTTGAAGCTTGAAACTTCCAGCCATTAAGCTCTTTCATAATTAAGTGATTTTGATGACTTTTCTTGATAATTTTTGTACTTTTGGGACCCTTGTAGCTTAATTTAGCTAATGGAGGGACTATTTTGCAGATGGTTGACATTTTAGAGTTTTTCCATGAAAGCTTTTATGTTGATTGCTGAAATATTATGGAAAAAAATGAGTTATGGTTGTTAAATAAACAACTTTTGTGAAGTAGTTTTCATGAAAAACCTAACTAAGGACCATTTTGTATAAGTTATAAATTATGTGGTAAATGTGTTGAATAATTGGAATTGTGGGCTGCTTTTAGTATACAAAGAATTCGGCTAGGCTTGGTTAGTGTGAAAATTTGGTGAAAATCGATTTACGAGCCTAGGGGTAAAATCATAATTTTGTAAAAGTCTAGGGGCAAAATGGTTATTTTGTCAAAATATGAATTATGAAATGAATTTATTAATATGATGATTTAATTAGTGAATTTTTATCATCATAGATCAAGAAATACGAAATTCGGGCCTAGACCGGGGGAAGGCCAAGCTAGTAGACTAAATCCAACTAATCATCCACTTTTTGTATATCGAGGTAAGCAGCACATAAATATTAAAACTCTATTGTTGTTATGCATTAAATTATTGATATTGCATGAAAAGTTTGATTTTGTTACGAATAGGCATGAAAAAATTTGATGTGATGAAACTCCCAGTTGCACCGTAGGAATAGATCGGATATCCATGCCGTGATGCTAGGGTTATGTGAGCCAGTGTAAGACCATGTTTGGAACATGGCATTGACATTGATATGAGAGCTAGTGTAAGATCATGTCTGGGATATGGCATCGGCCTTGATATGTGAGTCAGTGTAAGACCATGTTTGGAACATCGCATCGACATTGATATGAGAGCTAGTGTAAGACCATGTCTTGGACATGGCATTGGCCTCGATATGTGAGCCAATATAAGACCATGTTTGGAACATGGCATTGGGATTGATATGAGAACTAGTGTAAGACTATGTCTGGGACATGGCATCAGCCTCGATATGTAAGCTAGTGTAAGACCATGTTTGGAACATGGCATCGGCACCGATATATGAGAGCCAGTGTAAGACCATGTCTGGGAGATGACATCGGCATCTTACCCTTTTGTATGAGGCTTAGCATATATCCATTTATTTTTCCAACTGGTTCAATGGGTGATTTAAAGATTATATCATGATTGAGAAAAGTTATTATTACGTTGCAAGTGGTACAGGTACCTACACGAAACTTATAAGAATGAGCTCGAGTTATGTATATGAATAGTAAGGATGAAATGAGTAAGTTATGTCTATAGTCATTCAAGAATCTTGTGCAAGTGTATGATATGTTATGAGTATGATGTTACTTGGTAAAGCAATGTTAATTATTTACTTGTAACTTACTAAGCTTTATACTTACTTTCTCTCTTTTCCATTTTCTTATAGTGCCGCCAAGCTAGCATCGAGATTCAAGGGACATCGGAGGCATTGATCACACTATCACCCAAAGCTTTTGGTATAGCTATTTTAAATGTTTTGAGTGTAGCATGTATAAGGACTTGGTCTTTTTGTTTAATGTCATGTTAGTTTAGCCACAAGTGTTGGCTCGTATGGATGAGATATTCATTTTGTATAGGCTATTAATGTTGGCTGATGAGAATTTTCATGGATGTGGCTATTTTGGTTATGTGTGTTTATGCTTGGATTGGTATTGATTGATGTCTTGTAGGATGGTGCAAGTAAGGGTGGCAAAAAGGCTTGGTAGATAGCCTTGTATTTGTCCACACGGGCAGACACACGGGCGTGTGTCTAGGCCGTGTATGACACACGGTCTGTCCCATGGGCGTGTAGTCAGGCTGAGTGTCCCCTGCACCTAAATTTGGCAAAACAGAATTCCCACTAGTAACCACACGGGCGGAGACACAGCTGTGTGTCTAAACCGTGTGAAGGAAATGGCCTAGTACACGGGCATGTACCATGGCCGTGTGCCCCTAAAGGGTTGCTGACGTCAGAAGTAGAATGTCAAGGTTTTTGTACACTGAGACACGGGCGTGTTATGGCCATGTGGGGGACACGGCCCATGGACACTGGCATGTGCCAAGCAGTGTGAAAATCCCTATAGGTTCGAATCGAGAAATAAACTCGCACAGGCTAGGGACACGAGCGTGTCCTGATATGTTCAGGCCGTGTGAGCCACACAGGCCTTCAACATGGTCATGTTAAGTAGACACACGGGCGTGCTGCCCTCTCACACGGGCGTGTGCCCCTGTCTGCTTTGAAATTTTACAAAGTTTTCTAAAGTGTTTAGTTTATTCCCGAACCATTTCCAAAGCGTGTTTTGGGCCTCACAGGTTTATTTTAGGGTAGTTAAGAGGAAGTTTGAATGTTTTAAAATCGAGAAAAATTTTATAACTCAAAAATGTTTGTATGTATGTGTTTAAGTCCGGTAATACCTCGTATCCTGTTTCAGCGTCGAACTCGGGTAAGGGGTGTTACATATCTAAAAAGCCTTTGTAACGTATAATCCAGAAAGTCTTTTTGGCGTATTATCTAGAAAGTCTGTAGAGTAAATTCTGTAACTACTAAATGAATTCCTCCATAAAAACTAAATGAATTCCAAAACACTCTAGATCTTAAATTATAATTGTTAGATGTAATTGTAATTCCTGTCTAACCTTAAACTCAAACTAAAAAAAATAGGATTTATTTGAGTATAAAAAAATACTCAAATAAATTATCACAAATTTTTTTCAGCTTTTTCCTTTATATTTGGATCCATTGAGTTTTTGGCTAGCATGTATGTTTATGCAGGGGTGTAGCTAGCTGCCCACTAAAAAGGAAAAAAAATTATTTAGACCTTTTAAAATTTTTAAAATTTTAAATTAGTATAGGTAAAATTGCCCTTTGGCCTTTTTAAAAATGGTAAAAATTTGATTTAATTCTTCAAAAATTATAAAGATATAGACTATTAAAATGGTGGAATTATATTTTTACTTTAGTAAAATTTACAATTTAATTTTGACCCCTAAAAGAGTTTTCTAATTTCACCCTTGTATTTATGGATGAAAAATATGCAAAAAAAAAATATAATTATTATTTAGAGTTATAAAACAATCACACTTAACAGGGTCATCACCCAACACAGATTCAAAAGAGATGACTAGCAACTACCAAGGTGTGAAGAAACCCCTTAGTCACTAACACCTCATGCCGAGTTGAGCTGTGGTGGCTAGCCATTAATCCAACCCAAATTCCCAAGCTAAACTTTCTAGATTTGGATCAAAATACATACCTAATTATTTAATTAATTAGTTAATAAAATAAAATCTATAAATTAATTTTATTTAATATAATTAATAACTCACAATTTAATTCCAATTTTATTAAAATCAGGAGGAATTTACCATTTAGAATTTATGTGTAAATTTATTTAATTATCTGAATAAAATATAAATATAATAATTAGTTAATTTAATTTTTACTTTTGAACCCAATTATTTAATTTATCATCCAATTAAACTATAATTTAAAAATAAACTTAATTATGAATTATTTCTTTCCTTGTCGAGAAAATGCAATAACTGCATATAATAATTTATGCAATTTATTTCTTTTTCTCTATTTATCTATTAGTGTAAATTAATTCAAACGAATATGATTAATTTAGCTTAGATCATATTCTATGTATTGTTAGTTCAAATAACCACATTTGTGTCTTTATATTTTAGAGTCACTCCAATTGCAATAGATAAGACAAGCTATCTTTTCATTTAGACTTATAGATAGCATAAAATTCCTAACATGAGTTATTAGCTCATATGACCCCATGAACTATGGATCATTTGAATTAACGACTAATATAAGTAGTCTTCTGCATTACATACAATCTTTATCATGCAACTTATATTAGTTAAACCTTAGTTAATTAATGAACCAATATATGTTTAATCATTGTTCTTCTCTTGCAAAAATCATTTAAGATAGCTATGAAAAGAACAATAAATAATCATGCGGAAATTGGAAATATTACACGTAAATCATGAAGTAACCACAATAAGGGCACAAATCCTAACAAAAGCGAACTACAATTTTTAGAGAAAGGTGGTTTTTGGAGTGTGATAGTTTTTAAAAGGGATCAAGCAACATTTTGTGAATGAACTTGGTCACTTTCCCCAATTAACCTTCGAATTTTTTTTATTCACATTAGTTCTAGAACTTGAATTTTGTTAAATTGTGAAGATGTGGCACTCTAAGATTGTGGCACATCATCAGTTGAAAATTAAAAATATATAATCTAAAGAAATTAAAAAAAGTATTAAAAATATTGAAAATAATTATATATTACAATTTTTTTTAAAATTCCAAATAATAACATGGCATAATCTTAGAGTGTCACGTCATCAAACCTTAATGGAATCCATGTTCAAGGACCAAATGTGAAAAATGGCCTAGTTCCATAGACTAATATGGACCAAGAAAAAGTTGAAGGACCAAATCGGTTGCCTTATCCATTTTAAGAAGAGTGGAAGCTTTTTTATTTATTTATAAAATTGTAATATATTTAAAATTTAAATGAAATAATTGATTGAGTTTTAATTCGATTGATATCGACATTGTTGTCAGTGCAAGAGAACGTGGGTCCGAGTGCGCTGAAATGCATTATCCTCCTATTTAAGGGTTGGAGAAGGGCTATGGGTAATTCTAAACATTGTATAAAAAAAACAGATATAATAAGAACTTATAATGAGATTAAAAGAAAATTAAATGAAATATTTATAAAAATACAAAAATTAGTGATTTAAAAGAAAAAAATCATCAACTTATACTTTATAATTGGGCGACACAAATTATTCATTTTTCTTTTTCGAAGATAAGTGTGAGTAATTATTTAGGTTTATTTCTAACAAAGTGATTTTTTTTCAAATATATTATATGAAAGTATTGAAAAAAATTAAAATCCTTCTAATATATTTAGTTTTTTTTCAAGTTTTTAGTTTATTTTTGTCTCTTCTTCAATTGAATTAGTGATAAATTAACTCGTGACATCAATTTAGTAAGAAGTTTCATTACTAGTAAAGATAAGGTTTATTCTGTCAATTCAACAACTAAGTTGAGGCATGTTTATTTGTATAATACAAAAATAATAAAAAATTACCAAAACTGTATCCCATTTCCCCTTATTTATGAGAATCGTATAGTGTGGGTGGTGGAGAAGTAACACCACCTTATTTTTTCATTAGTATGTTATGAAAAAAAAAATTTTAAGGGCGGGGGGAACCTGATAGGCGGCACTGATGGAGGTAGCCTGATAGGTAGCACCGTTTTACGCCGGAAACCATATAGTCACGCAGTCTGATGACTTGAACTGGTCCCCTCAATTGGAAAAGAAAAGAAGCAGAAACTAAAGAGAAGAAGGGGAAGATGCACTAGAGAATAGAATAAGGGTTTAGTGTTATTTTTGTAATTTTATTTTGGTTAAGTTACGGTTTTAAAGGGAGGAAGCAACAGATTTTAATGTTGTTTTTGTAAGGCCATGATTAATTTACTTCTATTTTTGTGAAATCTGACAAATATGTATTTGCTTCTGTGGTTACGTGTTCTGGGTGTGTGTATGAGGTCTTGGGTTCAAGCTCACATTTGGAAAATTCTATTTTTTTATCCTAGCCTTATCCCTGCTCGATAGGCTTATGTAATATTGTTTGTAAACTCATATTAAAATAATCCTACTGGTTCGAGTGGTAAGGAATTAGTGTGTCAGAGGTCCTGTATTTGAATCCCTGTGTGAGCGTGAGTGTTAATTTTTGTTCTGGTTGTCTGTTAGAGGTTCGGTGGAGTTGGGAGTTTGAAGTAGTTGGATGTGGATAGTGGGGAGGATATTATGGGATGTGGTTGTTAGTGGGGAGTTAAGATGTTGATAAAAAATTAATTTATTATCTTTTTATTTTATTTCTTTTTTTTTCAAATTTTTGTCTCTTCCCAAAAGTTTGACATTAGTTTCCTTTTTCTCTAACACCTTCTTTTTCTCTTCATTTTCCTGGAATTCTGTCTTTGATCTGCTGTCGTATCAGTGTATTTTGAAATTTCAGTGTTTTATGTGTAGTTGGGTAAGTAGAGATTTCACTTGCTTGTAAGTTTCAATTTATGTAAGTTGTTGGGTTTATCCATTTTGTTTGAATTTCTAAATGGTGTGAAGTAAGGGGCTTTGATTTTCTGTGATGAATTGCGCAAGAGTTGTTTGTGGACCTGCGGATTTCGCACCTACAACATAAACTGCAATAGGGGTTGTTCTTATCGGTGGTAAGTGTGTTTGTGCGATTTAGTTTTACGATGTTCAATTCATATTTGGTTGTTAATTGGTTGTTGTAATGCCGTTTCTAGGTTCTGGTGGTCTCGAGATTACTGTGACATAAAAAATGAACCAGGTGTGTACCCTAAACATGAAAAATCAGAGTTCAAAAAAAATGAAAAAGGGAAGTGTCGACGCCACACGGGCGTGTGGCCAACCATGTGATTGACGAAGGTGTGGACGTGTGCATGACATGGCCATGTGGTGGTGTGAGCCACATGACCAAGGCCAAATTAGGTGTGTGGATTTTGGGCTAGGCCGTGTGGGCCTGCATGGGGAAGCCAAATAGGCATGTGGTCCTAGAATTTTGAAATCTTTCCTAGGGTTGCTTGAGTCATTCCGATCAATTATGGGCCTACTGTTGGGTCGACAAGGGGGTAACCAAACCTTATTTCATGTGATCTATTACTCTAATAGTCTGATTTGAGTAGGGAACTGATATGAATGCCTGACTGTACTGTTAAATATGTATTTATCTGTATACAAGTATGTTAAGCATGTTTATTTTGTTATTTTGGCATCTGTATTCTGTATCTGTGTTTGGGGTGAGATTTGTATATATGAAGGAAGTGATCTGTACGATGACTTTTTGCCTATTTTCTGGTAGTTTGACTGCATATTATGTATTATGTGTCGTATCAACACTATATGGTGTGTAGGGATGAGTGGGTTTTTTTACCCCACATGTTGTGATGGAATGGTCGGATATAGTGTGTAGAGAATGGGGGTAGTATCCAGTATGTTTGTTCTGTTAATCTAACTCTGATATCTGTATTTGTTATGAACTTAGGTCCAAATTTGTATCCGATTGTATATGAAATACTGTGTATGTTGCATGAATATTTCTGTTGGGTTACACACTGAGTTCTCGAAAACTCACATCTATTTGCCTGTTCTATTTAGGTAATCCATAGGCATATGCGGGTCGATGCGACGGAGGCTCAGTAGTGACGACTTGACGGGAAACTGTTTTCATTATTAAAATTTGATGGTTTTTACTAAAATTTCAGTTTCCGTGAAGGTTTTGTAATTTTTGGACTCTCCGGAATTTTTGGTTTAAATTTTTAGTTTGGTTGCATTATGATTTCTAAACTGCGACGACTCGAAAAAATATCAATTTTACGCGAACGAATGTTATTTTTGAAAACATGGGCGTGGTTTTGAATTAAACATTTTTTCAAACTTCCGTTGAAAAATGATTTAGTTAACCTTAAGGGATAACATGTAACGATCAGTAATAAATATATAAATGAATACGTTAACTCTGACGTTTTAGTATAGTATCATCAGTTTCAAAACCCTTCTTTGTCACACTCTTGGATTCGGCCATAACTGTAACACCCCTTATCTGTATTCAATGACGGAGCAAGATACGAGGCATTATCGGACTCACATCACAAGCAAACATACAATTTCGAGTCATAAATTTTCAACCAAATTAAACCATTTTCATTCAAACATAAAGTCCCTAATGTGAGCCTACGAGGCCCAACACATGCTTTGGAAGTGGTTCGGGACTAAAGCAAGCACTCAGGAAAATTGTACAAACTAAGAAAATTTTTTGCTATGAACAGGGGTCACATGCCTGTGTGGTTTGGGACACGCCTGTGTGGGCAAGCCGTGTGGTCACACACACTCGTGTCATTAACCCATGTAACTCTCTGTTTTGCAAAGCATGAACAAATTGAGGTCATATGGCCAAGTCACATGCCCGTGTGCGAGGCCATGTGGTTAACTAAATTTTCATAAAATAGGTGTAGACTTCACATGCCCGGGACACATGTTCGTGCCTGAGGCCGTGTCCCTCACATAGTTGAGACACACGGCCTAGACATATGCCCATGTGTCTACCTGTGTGGAAAAAATAAAGGCTATTTACCAAGAAATTTGTCACCCTCTTTTCCACCTACACACACACAAGTTCAATGGCATAGATCATGATATACTTAGGCAACCAAACATCCACAAAACAAGGCCAAATCATGTCATTTCATTATCCACACTCAACACATTTACAACACCATAATTTGTCAAACCAAATCATACCAACTCACATTCTACAAGTTTCAATATGGCTACCAATAGCATGCATAATTTTACTTAGTTTTCCTAGCACACCAATGAGCCAATCTTAACCATTCAACAACCAAAACCATTCAGCACATTCAACCATTTACTAAGCATTTATAAACCACACCACACAAGAGATAATTGCACATGCATGCATATATAAATATATATAAGCTTACAACCAATTCAACCAAAATGAGCCAAGTTACATGGCCAAATACCATATAAGCCTTTAACAATTACAAGCCAATACACTTGGCCAAATCAAATGACACATATAACAAAATGACAAAGTCCCTATACATGCCATACTTTCAAAATGTTTAAAATCATCGATACCCAAAATGACAGTTGATAGTGTGATACAATCTCTGACGATCTCCAACTCGAGCTAGCTTGGTAGACATTATAAAACATGGAAATGAAATGGAGTAAGCTATATAGCTCAGTAAGCTCGTATGAACAAAATAAGCAAACCTTACCATGCATTAACATGTAAGTAATTTAACGTAAGGTAATGTAATTTACCAAAATCTCATGATTGAAAATCACTACCATCACAAACTTACCTTAAAATCGTCATATCACGAATTAATAGTCATATGCTTTAAGTTCATACCTATACCATCTCAAAATGATTTCATACACATTCTCATCCTTGTCATACCCAATGTACCACTCGAAATAATAAATCTGGATACTCGGGAAACCTTGCACACAAGGTGCCACATATGTAGCCATTGCTACTGTAATATCCCAAATTAAGGTCTAGTCAGAACAATGATTTTGAGACCATAAATCCGAAAGATAAATAATTATTTTATGATTACTTGATGGTCCATGACATGATTTCATGTTTGTGTAAAATTTTCATGAAGAAATTCTATGCCTAAAGTGTCCAATTTAACTTTAAGGACCAAATTGAATAAGTTGAAAAACTTTTGTTCTAGAAGCTTTAAGCATGAAATTGCATTGGATTATTAATTAGAGGTCCTTAAATAGGAATTTGACCAAGTATTAAAATTTTGGACAAAAATGGGCATGCATGGGTAAAATTTTAAAGAAAGGCCTTAAGGGCATTTTTGTCTTTTGGTAATAAATGAATTAAAAGGGAAAATGAAGTGAAAAACATGTGTGATATGGTTGTATTTTGATGTTTAATGCATGAAAATGGAAGTTTGATGTGTGTTTAACATCTTTTGCTAAGTGATTTTTAGTGAAAACACTTAAAAAGGACTTATTTGTAAAAGGTGTAAAAATGAGTAGTAGATGTGACAGCCCTAATTTGACCCTAGTCGGAAAGTGGTTTCGGGACCACAAAATTGAGTCATAAAAATAATTAGATGTTATATTCTGTGCTTATTATATGTGAAAGTGCATGTGTGAAAATTTCATGCTTTGATTTTGTCATTTGTGAGTGAAATTATTATAGGACTTGTGTGAAAATTTTTGAAAATGTGATAGGTTAATTTTGTAGTGGCCAAATAATTTATGGTGTAAAATAGGTGGATTTGCATGTCAAATTTCCCACTTTAATGAGTAGTGGCCGGCCAAAAAGTTGGTGATAAATAAAATATGCTTTTTAAATTAGCATTATTAAATTTGATGGCTTCATTATCATAATATAATGATAAATAAAATAACAAAAATGAAGTAAAGGAAAAAGTTTGTTCATCTTTGTTCTTCATAGCCAAAATTAGGAGAGGAAAAGAAACTCAAGCTACATTCGGTCAGTTTTGAGTTGGAATTAAGGTAAGAAATTCATGTTAGTTTTTGAAATTTTAGCATAGTTTAAGCTAGATACTAAGTCCCTTACTTAGCCCATGTCAAAATTTTGAATTTGGTGGTGATGTGAGTATTCGGTTATGGAATATGTTAAAGAGAATGGTTGTTGTCTTTATGTTTTAATGAATAATTGTGAATGGGTGATGTTTGAACTAGTTTAATGTTCATATAGGTGGTTTGAATGATAGAAAAATCGGCTTGTGTATTTGTGAAATTGTCGAATGTGAACTTGGATAATATTGAGTAATGTTTGTGTTTTAAAATGATGGAATGGAGTGGATGCTTTGGATGAGTTATGCTTAATTATAAGTTGAATTTAAAGCTTGATAAATTGCTCTTAATAATTCCGATTAAATTTGCTCTTAATATTTCCGGTTAAATTTGCCCTTATTATTTCCGAATATGTTACTTAGTTAAAGAAAATTTGAAAGCACTTAGTTAATTGGTATTAGGTTAATGGTGTGTGTATAAATTAATATAAACTTTGTATATGTACTAAATGTTGTAAATGAATTCGGCCTTAGGAGAAATTTTGGTATAAAATGCTTGAATGTTAACAGGTTATTGCTTTAATGACCGAATGTGTCAATGGCTAATGCATGGACTAGTTGATCAATATGTGTTAAAAGGGAAACGTAAATAAATACCTATTTGATGAGCTATATATATATATTCGGCTATATGGTAAAGATATATATATGAAAATATGATAAGCCTTATGAGTTTTGTGTTTGTGTATGTGAGCTAAGTATACAATGAATATTCGACTACAAGCTAGCTTGATGGGACCTTAATAAATTAAATTTTGTTTGAATTAGATCAAGAGCATAGAGAACTAAGGTTGGACAGAGGAAAAGAGAAAGTAGTTGAATAGCCGATCCGAGACTGTTCAAAAATATTCGAGGTAAGTTTTAAGTAGTTAAATACAAATAATATTCGATAATGACATGACAGATTATGAGAATTAAATATTACTTGTCATATATGTATATGGCCGAATGGCAATTGTAATGGAAGTAAAATGTGATATGCTTTTATGATCAAATGATAATGTTAGATGAATATGAGTAAGATGTTATGTGTAAACTATCAAATGATAAATGTAAGTGATAAAATAAAATAAAAGTGAATAAAATGTAGGATGATATATTCGAATGATGCTTGTACCTAATTTGGTGTGATTGTGTTATATGAAACTTGTTGAATTGAATATCGTACAGTACTATTCGGGCCTTTGAGCCTAGCAGGCTATAATGCCGGTGATATACTATTCGGGCCTTTGAGCCTAGCAGGCTAGAATGCCGGTGAGATACTATTCGGGCCTTCGAGCCTAGCAGGCTATAATGCCGGTGAAATGATATCAGGCTTCGAGCCTAGCAGGCGAAATGCCGGTGAATGAATTCGGGTTTAAAACCTAGCAGGCTGAATGCCGGTGATTTGATAAAAGTCTAAAACTAAGATACCTCATGTTAGAATGACAAATGAATACGTTCAATACGATAAGTTGGCTAGGTACGTATTATGTACTCATATGTGAGTATGATTTGAATTGAATCATAAGTGTATAATGTGATACATATGTGAATAAATGTTATATCTATATTTATGATCATGATATATTCGGTCAAGGTGTGAAGATATGCGAAAATATTTGATTTATTTATGCCATATGAATTCAGATTAAGTGAAATTAGAATGCAAATTGTGCATTATGTGCTAGTGTATATTCGGCCAAATGGTAATATATCTAGAAAATGACCTCTTGAGAAATTGAATAATTGATGTATAATTGAGTTCGTTTGTTGTAACGCCCCCACGCCCGAAACCGTCGCCGGAGTCGAGCTTGAGGAGTTACAGAACATAATTTATCAAATAAAGAACTTCATGTAACACCCCTTACCCGTATCCATCGCCGGAACAGGGTACGAGGTATTCACAAATTATAGTATATACTATTAAACAAAACCCAACAAAAATATGGAATGCAATTTGATCATTATAACATATGCCATTAACAATACAAACCAACTTCAAAGGCTTCGTACAAAATGATTAGTTTGATACTATAAGTAGTAATTTGAACCTAGACAATTATGACACGTAACAAAATAACTAAGTCTGTTATACATGCCATATTTCAAAATGTTGAGTTCAGATACCAAGAGTATTGATAGTGCGGGCGGATCTTCTACGATCTCTGACTCCTGTGCTAGCTGGATGACACTATAAGACAAAGGAGAGAAAAGAAAGTAAGCTTATAGCTTAGTAAGTAAGTATATAAATAACAAATAAGAAATCTAATATGTTTACAACATAACTCAATTATGTCATATTTTTAATTTTAATTGTTACTCCAATTTGATCAAGCTGTCCCTCCTGCGTCATGATCACTAAATAAATCATAACTTGAGTTACTAAACTCGAAATTCAAATCCGTAAAATTTCCCTGAATCTAGACTCATAAAAATTCTTACTAATGTTTTTCTAGAATTTTTGGTTCAGCCAATTAATACAGTTTAGTAGTTAAATTTTCCCCTATTACACAGCTCAACTGATCTGACCTCTGTTCATTACGAATTGAATTTCTCTCAGTACACAATTCAAATAACCATGAAACCTGTTTCGTTTAAAACTAAACTCAACAAGGAATTTATGCATATAAACTATATTTCTTAATTTGTTTTATACAATTTTTAATGATTTTTCAAAGTTGAAACAGGGGATTACATAGTCATCCTGAGCAAGTCTCACACAATTGTAAATATCTAAAAATATAGTATTCCTTTGCTTTCTCTGTTTCTTTTATATGAAAATAGACTCATTAAGATTTAATTTCACATCTCATTCAACCTATAATTAAATTCCTTCTATTTTTAGTGAATTTTCAAAATCACATCACTGCTACTGTCCAAAACAATTTTAATGCTAATTTCATTCTTTCACACATTCTTTATACTAACCTCATTTTAACTTACATATATATATACCACAAATCATTTTCACCACATTTCATACATCACAAGGGTAGGTCCATGACTACAATGTCACCACAAAACCATCCCGTTGAACAATTCAGAATAATCCTCGATACTTGATGGTTTCAGCACACAGCCCCACCATCATATCTCATTTAATTCGGCTCTCTTGTACACATGGTGAACACTTAGTACCACTCATGCGACCTATCCGATTTATCTCGTAGCTCTCTTGTCTACATGGTGTCCTTCACTTGGAATCACTCATGCGACCTAGCTACATTAATCTCTCATGTAGCTCTCTTGTCTACATGGGATACATCCCATATCACACATGTGACCTAGCTACTATATAGTATCTCGTAGCCTTCTTGTACACATGATGTGCACTCGGCACCACACATGTGACCTAGCTACGCTCCCTCTATTTTATTCGATTTTTCCGAATGTTCAACCGGGATCTCTCTCTCTATTATTTATTTCCATTCTTTCAATAGTCGATTTATACTTCAACATCATCTAATATATATAATAGGCTGAAATATAAAAATGTAAATGAAATTAATGTATTATTTACATACAAACTTACCTCGGTGCAAAATATGGGAATTTTGCAATTTAGTCCAAAACTTTCTCTTTTCCCCGTTCGAGGTCGATTCCACGCCTTTCTTGATCTATACTACATATTTAGCTCATTTAACACTCAAACTATTTATTTTAATCCAAAAATCACATTATACAAAAATTACATTTTTGCCCCCTAACTTTTACAAAATTACGATTTTTCTCCAAGGCTCGAAAATTTAATTTCAGCCCTTATTCTTATGTTTAATGACCTACTGATCATTTTTCTTTTCTATGGCAACATCAAATTCTCACTCTAACACATAGTTATGAACAATAGGTATTTTTATCGATTATGCCGTTTTGCTCGTTTTCGTTAAAAATCGCTTAGAAAAGATCGTTCCCCTAACTTCAAACATTCATATTCTACCATCAAAAAACAAAATCCATGCCTACCATTCATGGGTAAATTTTTAAACATAAACCCTAATTCGAACTAATGGTAGAAATAAGTAAACCGAGCTACGAGGATTTCAAAAATGTGAAGAACATTAAAAACGGGGCTTCATTTACTATGAAGCTTGAAAGTTGAAGAAACCCTAGCTATGGAGGACAGAAATTTTTGGCAGCAACTAATGAAGATGATAACCAATTTTGTGTTATTTTTCCCATTTAATTTCATTTAATATACAAATGACCAAAATGCCCTTACTACTAAACTTTCAAAAAAATTCCCTCCATGTCCAACTTTTGTCCATAACTTAAGAATGGGTCAAATTGCTATTTAAGACCTCCTAATTAATATCCCAAAGCAATTTCATACTAAAAACTTCTAAAACACGAGTTTTACAATTTATTCGATTTAGTCCCTATTCTCAACTTAAGCGCAAAATGCACAGAATTTCATCACGAAATTTTCATGAAATCATGAAATCATATCATAAACCCCAAAATAATTATAAAATGATTATTTCCATCTCGAATTTGTGGTCACAAAACCACTATTCCGATTAGGCCCTAATTCGGGTTGTCACACTTCAAATCATTTGTTTCTACATTCACAGCTTTCTAGCTACCCGCATCACAGTTACAAGAAAAATCATATCTTGAGTTCCGAAACTTGAAATCAAAATCCATAAATTTTCCCTAAATCTAGACTCATATATCTATTTACTAATTTTTTTCTAAAATTTTTGGTTGGGCCAATTAGTATAGTTTATTAGTTAAAGTCTCCCTTGTTTTAGGGTTTGACTGCTCTGACCTCTGTGTATTACGAATCAGATATCTCTCTATACAGAATTGCAATGACTATGAGGTTTGTTTCTCTTAAAACTAGACTCAATAATGAATCTGTACATATAAATAAAAACTTCTAATTATTTTTGTAAAATGTATTATGAATTTTTAAAGTCAGAACAGGGGATCCAGAAATCACTCTGGCCCTGTTTCACAAAAGTTTAAATATCTCATAAAATATAATTTATATGCCTGTTTTGTTCAATCCACATGAAAATAGACTCATTCAAGTTCATAACTTACTCATCATTTAGGTCCATTTATACTATTTTTTAGTGATTTTTCAAATTCATGTCATTGCTGCAGTAATATTCTGTTTTAAGGCAAGTTTCATCTTTTCAGGAGTTGTTATGAACTAGATAACCTATTAAACTTCCATGATATCAAACATGATCTAAATTTAACCATCACCATGACTTATCAATATCAAACATTTTCTCAACCAATCATGGCTATATCATAAAATTATTTACACAAAATAAGTATATTGCTATACATGTCATACTCAAGTTTTACAAGCCATTTACCCAGATGAAAGTCCTTTAGATAGTGTGATCGAACCTTCGACCCGTCCCGATTCTCGAGCTGGCTTGTTCAAAACTACAGTAAATAAAGAGGAGGGAGTAAGCATAAATGCTTAGTAAGTTCATATGTAAATAACAAGTAAAATAACAATACAAATATACCAAACAACTTTAGCATGGTATCACCAAAACATATGTCATATTTCTAAACATCATTCATCATTTTACCACCTTATCGTTGTTGTATCTATTATCAACCTGAGGGTTAAGAACATACATGTCCAAAGTGTCCATTTCACAACACTTACCAATACGTCGCTTGCATCTTAAGTGTTCTTTCATTTCACTAGAAATTTCGCCCGTTGAGCACATCGGAATACAACTCGGATACACGGATAATTTGCACATAAGTGCCTCATATGGAATCAAGAAATCATGTAACCCGCCCCTAAGTGAACTCGGACTCAACTCAACGAGTTCGGATGCCTAGTTATATCTCACGAACTCGGACTCAACTCAACGAGTTCGGACATTCGCATCCATAAGTGAACTCGGACTCACTCAACGAGTTCGGATGCGCAACCATCCTAGTGACATGTCACTTGTATCCTAATCTATTCCTAAGGTTCAAACGGGCTTTTTTCCTCGATCTCACATTTGTCGTCTTCCATGGAATATCGGAACCGATACTCAGTAGCAATTCATATTTATCAAGTAGTAAACATAATTTGCATATTACTCAACATTAACCACAACGCATAATATTTCACGATTAAAAATCAGCGTATCATATAATTAACATCAATAACTTAAAAATAACAATTATGCTACATTATTTACACATGAACTTACCTTGGTACCAAAATATAAAGATTTTGCAATTTAGTCCACAATCTTTTCTTTTCCTTGATCGCGACTTGAATCTTGTTTCTCTTGATCTATAATGCCAAATTAATCTTATTTAATACATACATTCATCAAAATAGCATTTAATACAAACTTTGGAAAAATTACACTTTTGCCCCTAAACTTTTGCATAATTACACTTTTGCCCCTAGGCTCGGGAATTAAACTTTATTCCTTATTCTTATGTTTTATAAAATGCTGATCATTTTTCCCTTCTATGGCAACATCAAATTCTTACTCTAACATATACTTGTGACTATTAGGTATTTTTGCCGATTAAGCCCTTTTACTCGTTTTCACTCAAAACCGAGTAGCACAAGTTGTCTAACATAATTTAAAACCCCATATTCTATCATAAAACATCAAAATACACAAATTTCACCTATGGGTATTTTTCTGAATATAAACCCTAGGTTGAATTATTGCTAACATAAGCTTAATCGAGCTATCGGGATTCCAAAAACGTAAAGAACATTAAAAATGGGGCTTGGAATCACTTACTATGGAGCTTGGAAGCTTGAAACAAACCCTAACTATGGAGAACCCTTGAAATTTCAGCCTAATGGAGAAGATGGACAAAAATTTGCTTTTAATTTTGTTTTTAATTCATTTTAATAACTAAATGACCAAAATGTCCTTACTACTAAACTTTCCAAAAATTCCATCCATGTCCAATTTTTGTCCATAGACTTAGAAATTGGTCAAATTGCTATTTAAGACCTCCTAATTAATATTTCAATGCAATTTCATACTAAAAACTTCTATAATGCAAATTTTGCAACTTATTCGATTTAGTCCCTACTTTCAATTTAAGCACTTTAGGCATAGAATTTCATCATGAAATTTTCACAAAATCATGCAATCATATCATATTCATCAAAATAATTATAAAATAATTATTTCTATCTCAGATTTTTGGTCACGAAACCACTATTCTGATTAAGCCCTAATTTAGGATATTACATTTGTTGCGTTGCGTAAAACTTACTAAGCTTATGAAAGCTTACTCCATTTCTTACGTTTCTCTGTTTTATAGATTGTTGACTCCAGTCACCTGCTCGGAGAGGGATCGTCAGCAACTCGTCACACTATCTATCTTTTTTTGGTATTACTATATTGTGGAGCTAGTATGGCATGTATAGAATAGACTTAAGTGACGTATATTTTGAGATGTTGTTGTATATAAGCCATGTAAATATGGAAACTTTTGAATGTCGGTATAAGTCTGAATTTCGATCTTTGATTGTGTTTGACTATGCATATGATTGCTAATGAAATTATGTATATGTGAATGTACAAATGTAGTGTTTTGGTTTTGTAACTCTTCATAACCCTCTTTGGCGACGGTTACGGGTTATAGGGGGGTGTTACAGTAGAAATATGAAATAAATGAAAATATAGGCTGATATGAAATACAATATGAATTAGCTAGGCTTGGGTAACCAAGAAATTACATGCATTTCATTTTACGAGCCTAGAGACTAAAGTGTAAATAAGTGAAAAGTTAGGGGTAAAAAAGTAATTTTATCATATGTGTTATGGGTTGATATGAGCAATGTATGTATTGAACAAGTTGATTTTGGTATTATAGATCAAGAAAAATGTGTTTCGGGTCTTGATCGGGGGAAAAACAAAGTTTACGAGGATTAAGCTCGTTTCTATGATTTTGTTACCAAGGTAAGTTCATTTGCAAATAATACAACATTTACCATTCTTTAAATGCTTGATATTGCATGTATGGTAAGTATGTATTAATTAATGAGATGTTGTACCATGTGTTTAAATGCTTACATTTCTATTATGAATGATGCCTTAATTATTCTATGAGTATGTGATTGGTGCTATGAGTATTGAAATCGACACTACGAGCAAGTTCTACAGAAATATGGTATCGAAGAATCCCATTTGAACCTTAGGAATAGTTTAGGATACAAGTGACATGTCACTAGGAATTATGTAATCTGAACTCATTGAGTTGTGGTCTAAGTTCATGATATATGTGACATCCGAAATCATTGAGTTGTGGTCTGAGTTCGTGATATATGTGACACATGTTTTGGTGTTCGGGTACTGGTCTTGTAACAACCCAATTTTGGGCTTAGTTGGAACAGTGGTTTTGGGACCACCAATTCGAGATTGAAAAATTATTATTATTATTATTTTGGTTCATAGTATGATTATATTAGTCTATGAAAAATTTGGTGAACTACTTTTAGCGTTTGTGAGCTTAATTGCGAAAAAGGACTAAATCTCATAAAGTACAAAAGTCCTGTTTTGTTAGCTAAAGGTGTAAGTTGACTATGGATCATATTGTGGAGGTCTTTAAAGGGCAAATAGACCTTTTTTAGAGAGGTGGCCGGCCATAGGAGACAAAGGGATAGAAAAGTCAATGTTAGGTGAAAATTTGGTGGCTAAATTGACTAAAAGGAAATAAAATAGAAAAAGAATGATATCATCCCTTTCACCACTTCTTCTTCATCGAAATTCTCAGCAAAATAAGGGTTCTTGGAGCTTTAAAATTTCAGCCAAGCTATCCTCTTGCGAGTAAGTCAATTTGAAGTTTATTTTTGATAATATTTGTACTTTTGGAACCCTTATGGCATGAGCAAGCTAGTAGGGGGACCATTTTGCAAAATGGATGATAGTCTCTGGATTTGTCATGAAAGGTTTTACGATGTTTACTGAGTTTGTATGGAAGAAAATGAAACTTGGTTGTTAAATAAACAACTTCTATGAAAGAACTTCTCATGAAAACCCTAATAGGACCATTTTATAAAGAACTTCTCATGAAAACCCTAAAAGGATAGCAATGTTGTGAAATAATGAGAATTTTGGGTCACTATAAGAGAGAAAAAAGGGTTCGGCTAGGCTTAAGATTCAAAGAAATTCGATAAAAATCAATTTTTGAGCCTAGGGGTAAAGTGGTCATTTTGTGAAAGTCTAGGGGCAAAATGGTCATTTTTTCCAAAAATATGAGTTTTTGGTTGTATAAATTTATTCAGTGATTAAATGAGTGAATTCTTATTATTTTAGATCAAGAAATACAAAATCTGAACCTAGACTGGGGGAAGGCCAAGCAAGTAGATTAAATCGTCTAGTCGGCTACATTTTGTAATCTGAGGTAAGTTGTATGTTAAAAATGCAACTATATTGTTATGATGTATGAATGAATTGATATTGCATAAATTGTTTGATTGTGATTAGGAGAATGCATGTCGAGAAATAAATGTAGTAAAAACTTCCGATTGAACATTAGGAATAGACTTGGATATTCGTACCATGACATTGGGTGGTATGTGAGCCAGTGTAAGACATGTCTGGGACATGCATTGGCCACATTATGAGAGTCAGAGTAAGATATGTCTGGAACTTGCATCGGCATTAAGACGAGAGCCAGTGTAAGACATGTCTGGTACATGCATCGCCACGGGATGTACAAGCCAGTGTAAGACCTGTCTTGGACATGGTGTCCGCTTGCTGTTTATCAGTGTAAGACCTGTCTGGGACATGATATCGACACCGACATATGAGAGCCAGTGTAAGACCTGTGTAACACCCCAAACCTGGCCCAGACGTTATGGTCGAATCTGACGTGCCACATTGGATTGAAAACCCATGTTCCGTTTTAGTGTTTTAAAAACCATATATCTTGTTGAGTTAACAAAGTGAATGGAAGCTGGGCACCAGGTAGGTATCCGAGACAGAGGAGGTGAGCCATGAAGGGTGCTTAAGTACCAAGCTCTTTAGTTGGATCCAATCCTAGACATGCCCACAACCATTGCCACACTTTGTTATATCGAGTTTAAATTTGTTTAAGTGGACCTCTTTGATAAATCGAATAATCGTGGTGTTGTGATATTTTGAAATCAAGTATCATTTTGAAATCACGTCCTAAGTCTAGCCCATTTGAATAATTATCAACCAATTTTAAAGTTATTAAAAATAAAATAATCCCAAAAAGAAGTAAAACAAAAGTTAAAATGGCCTTATTACAACCCAAGAATAAATAATAATTAAAGGAAATTTAAAGAAAACCAATACTTATTTAAAAGCCCAAAGGCGATCACCGTGGCCACTCTGAATCCCCTCCGGCTCCAAGTCCCAACATCAAGGCTCACCTGCAAGGTTAAGGAAAGGAGGTGAGTTTGGAAACTTAGTGTGCAACAAGCCCCTTTCAGGGCCTAGAACAATATCAGCCTACTGGGCCTTAGCCCAAGTCCAATCTCAATATGCATATACTGGGCCGTAGCCTTTTCATAAATCATATAACTGGGCTGAAGCCTTTTATTGTAAATGGTATGGCCCATAGGCCCATTTCAATATCACATGTATCGTCAATAAAAACCAAATGAATGCAAGCCCATTTGGGGAGACTACTCGACCCACCATCCGCTACTCTCCACCCGTACCAACCAACACACCATGTGGGGAATAACTCAACCCACCCAACCATAACTCTCTACTGGCAGCATAGCTGCTTTATCATATAACTAGAGGCCTAGCCTCTTTCAATAACTGGGGCAAAAGCCCTTTTAATAACTGGGGCATAAGCCCTTTTAATAACTGGGGCATAAGCCCTTTCAATAACTGGGGCATAAGCCCTTTCAATAACTAGGGCATAATCCCTTTTGATAAATGGGGAATAAGCCCTTTTAATAACTGGGGCATAAGCCCTTTTAATCACTGGGGCATAAGCCCTTTTGCACTTCCTCCATCCATATAAAAACCCAACCCAATGCATTTATGAATACCTCATGTGCATATCATACATATCATGTGCATATCATACGTGTCATGTGCATATCATACATACCATGTTTATCAAAATCCCATGCATTAAATTCTTATATTCATATATAAACCCTAGGGGTATAATGGTCATTTTTACCTAGGGGAAAAATGGTCATTTTCATGTTATAAGGGTAATCCTATAATTTTACCAAAAATTAGGGTTTCCATGTTCATTAACGGTTACTAACAATTCATAGGTGCAAACAGTGATTCTATCCCATTTTTAGCGAAATCGAGTTATTGGCCTAAAACCCCTAATGGGCCCTACTTAGCCGATTTTGTCATCTAGGCCCATTTAGCCTATATTTCATAACAGTTTTATCAGTCTTGATGCGCAATTTAGGAGGTTTTCCTTTTCTGCCAATTTTTTTCAAATGGGCCCGAAAGCCCATTGGGCCCCACTTTGGCCCCTCGAAGCCCAACTTACCGTAAACGCCAAAAATTGCGCTCTTACCGTTTCCAATGCTCCTAATCATCATCTCAACGAATCTAACTAACTAATGAGCGTTCGCTTGCTCACAAGTCCTCGAAATGCCAGAATTTCGACATTTCGACTTTTCGGCATTTATCGCTTTAAGCTATGAAAAGGGTTCGTTACACACCTGTTTTGCGATATTCCTCGACGAGATCTCCTACACGATTTCTCCTATAATCAACCATTAATAAATCAGCTCACAATAATTGAACCAAACCAAGAATCATCTAATATTAACACTTACACATTCGGCCACCATCCATAATGGCCTTAGGCACTTTACCTTTGCCGAGATTTATGACGAGATCTAGCCACTCTGGTGATCCAAGCTAATCCAAATCGACACTACGCCTTACTGCTCCTCCACTATAGAAACCATAAAAATATTAAAAGAAGATCCCCATAAAGCCTATACCCATATTCGGCCACCGCCCTAAACTAGAGGGGTTTCGGCTTTTGGCCAATAGTTACTCTATGAATAGTTTAGAGTTCGAACACCTACCACAGTCTTTCTTCTCTCGAATTCGTTATGCCTAAAAGATAAGGGGATTGAACACCAACAATGAAAAGGAAAAGAGAGTTGCTGGTCAACAAAGATTCGGCACCCCCCTTAACTTCACAGATTACAGCTTTGCGGTATTTCGGTAGAAGTAGAGATAAAAGAAAGAAACAATGGATGAATGGAGGGAAAATAGTGGGCTGGTTTGAAAGAAGGGGAAGGAAGAAAAGGTGAATGGAGAGATAGTAGATTCGGCTGCAAAAAGAAAAAAAGAGAGAAAAGACTAACCTAAAGGGAGAAAATGGCGCACAAGTACCTAAGTGCCAAAAATCCCTAACAAAACCCCTCTGCCGAAAATCCCTTCTCCAATCTCCCTTATTCGGCCAACTCTATCTCCATATCAAATCCCTAAAATCTCCTCCCTTATCCCCCCCTAATCCATGCACTTGACTAATTCAAACTCCTCCATCAGAATCCACCTGGGTTCCATCACTTACCCTTCCTGCTCATAAAAATAAATAACCTCATTTGCCAACACAGGGAATCGATCCCATGTCTTCCCTTAAGCTCCACACACCACCTTTTTAGGAGCTTAGTGGCGTCACCCTTGCCACTTTACTACAGCTCTTTTTGTGATACATTTCTCCCACAACTTTACATAAGGTCACCTAGCCAGAACCCCTAACTCTTAAGTCCAAATTTTGAAAATTCTACCGGGTTTTGGCCAACACATGGGCCTTCCATAAGCCCATTTACATACTCAAATTATGAATTCCATCTTCACATACCAAATTTTAGAAACTTACTTAAAATATCAAGAATCGCAAAAAACTCGAAAATCAAGATGTTACAACTCTACCCTCCTTAAAGAAATTTCGGCCTCGAAATTTACCTAATCCAAACAGTTGATGGTATTGTTGACGCATTGCCTCTTTGGTCTCCCAAGTAGCTTCTTCCTTGCCATGGTTCCTCCAAAGTACCTTCACTAATGGACTGACCTCCTTCTCAACACCTTGACATCGCGATCAAGTATTTGCACAGGTTCCTCTTCGAAAGTCAAATCCGACCGTACTTCGATTTCTGCTACTAGCACGATATGAGTTGGGTCAGAATGATATCGCCCAAGCATGGACACACGGAAAACGTTGTGAATACGATCCAGCTCTGGAGGTAACTCTAACTGATAAGCCACCGGCCCTATCCGCTTAATAACTCGGTAAGGCCCAATAAATCGTGGGCTCAACTTACCCTTCTTACCAAATCTCAATATCTTCCTCCAAGGCGAAACTTTCAAAAAGACCATGTCCCCTACAGCATATTCAATATCCTTACGTTTCAGATCGACATAAGACCTTTGTCGACCGCTGCCTCCTCTAACTGATTCTGGATCACCTTAATCTTGTCTTCAGTATCTGCTACTAACTGTGGCCCAAGTATTTGCCTTTCCCCCACTTCTGCCCAACAAGTGGGCGAACGACACCTTCGCCCATACAGTGCCTCATAAGGAGCCATCTGAATACTTACTTGGTAACTGTTGTTATACGCGAACTCCGCCAATGGCAAATGGTCCTCTCAGATGCCCCTAAACTTAATAGCACAGCCCCTCAACATATCCTCTAAAATCTGAATAACCCCCTCTGACTGCCCATCTGACTGAGGGTGAAAAGTCGCACTGAAATCCAATCGCGTTCCCAATGCCTCATGCAACTTCTGCCAAAACCGAGATGTAAACCTTAGGTCTCGGTCCGAAATTATCGATACTGGCACACCATGCAACCGCACTATCACCGTCACATACAACTTGGCCAACTTCTGAAGTGAGTAATCGGTTCGGACAGGTATGAAATGAGCAGATTTCGTGAGCCTATCCACAATCACCCAAACCGAATCCTTCTTAAAGGTACCCACTTACAAAGTCCATAGTTACCCTTTCCCACTTCCAAAGTGGTATCTTTACCGGCTGCAACAATCCCGAAGGCAGTTGATGCTCGACTTTCACTTGTTAACATGTCAGACATCTCCCTACAAATTCGGTCACTTCTCGCTTAAGCCCAGGCCACCAATATAGCTCTCGCAAGTCTCAATACAACTTACTCCCTCCTGGATGCATAGCACAAGGTCCATTATGTGCCTCTTTCAAAATCATCAATCTCAAATCAGAGTTCTTCGGCATACAAATTCTCCCTAAAAAATAAAGAACTCCCTCACTATTTAACCCAAAGTCTGGATTCTCCCCCTTCTCAACTTGCTAAAACCGAGGAACCAATGACTCATCTTCCAACTGTTGCTTCGGTCTCACTTGTAACTCAGCCAATAAACTTCCATTGTCATACAAACTTAGACGAGCAAACATAGCCTTCAACTCCACCACAGCCCTTCGACTTAGTGCATCAGCCACGACATTTGCCTTACCTGGATGGTACTCAATCGAACAGTCATAATCCTTTAACAACTCTATCCACCTTCGTTGCCTAAGATTCAACTCCTTTTGAGTTAGTAAGTACTTAAGACTCTCGTGATCCGTATAGATGATGCATTTCTCCCCATACAGGTAATGCCTTCATATCTTAAGTGCAAAGATTACCGCTGCCAATTCCAAGTCATGCGTAGGGTAGTTCACCTCGTGCGGCTTAAGCTGTTGTGAAGCATAAGCGACCACTTTACCCTTTTGCATCAACACGCAGCCCAAACCTACATGTGACGCATCGCTGTACACAGTGAAATCCTTACCAGACTCTGGCTGAATCAACACTGGCGCTTCTGTCAAAACCTTCTTCAACTTCTCAAAAGCCTCCTGCTACTTATTTGTCCAAGCAAAAGGTGCTCCCTTCCTTATAAGTTTCGTTAACGGTGCTGCCAACACAGAAAACCCTTCCACGAATCTCCGATAATAACCTGCCAACCCCAAAAAACTTCGGATCTCCGTTACCGACTTCGGTGGCTTCCATTCCAAAATTGCCTTAATCTTTAAAGGGTCCACCTTGATCCCCTCAGCAGACATAACATGCCCCAAGAAGGTAACTTCTTTCAGCCAAAACTCACACTTACTAAATTTTGCATAAAGTTGCTTTTCCCTTAACACTTGCAGCACTACACGAAGATGCTCATCATGCTTCTCTTCCGTTTCCGAATACACCAAGATGTCATCAATACCGATCCGAGTATGGCTGGAACACCCGATTCATCAAATCCATGAATGCTACCGGTGCATTAGTCAAACCAAAAGGCATTACCGGAAACTCGTAATGACCGTATCGAGTCCTGAACGCCGTCTTATAAATATCCACTTCTTTAACTCTTAATTGATGATATCTGACCGAAGGTTGATCTTAGAAAATACTGAGGCTCCTTTTAATTGGTCGAACAGATCATCGATTCTTGGTAACGGATACTTGTTCTTGATAGTCAGTTTATTCAACTGTTGATAGTCAATACACATACGCATAGTCCCATCTTTATTCTTTACGAACAGTACCGGTGCGCCCCACGGGGAAACACTTGGTCTTATAAACCCTCTATCCAACAGTTCCTGTATCTGAGCTTTCAATTCTACCAACTCCTTTGGTGCCATCCTATAAGGCGCAATTGACACAAGAGCTGTTCCAGGTAATAAGTCGATTCCAAACTCGACTTCTCTGTTCGGGGGTAATCCAGGAAGTTCATCTAGGAATACATCCTGAAATTCCTTAATGGTCCTAACTGACTCCACCGTTATCTCCTCAAGTCCGGTTTGACTTACAAAGGCCAAGTACGCCTCACAACCTTTCCGAATCAACTTCTCGGCTCTTAAAGCCGAAACAACATTGGACAAATAATCCCTTCATTCCCTTATGACTATTATCTCCTCATCTTCAGCAGTTCTTAGTACCATCCTCTTTGCAGTACAATCCAACGTCGCCTTGTGTTTAGTTAGCCAGTCCATTCCCAAGATAAGATCAAAATCCCCAAATGGCAGCTCCATCAAATCTCCTTCAAAAGTTTTATCTTGTGTCATTAAAGGCACTGCACTAAAAAGGTTATCTACCTTAACTGAATGTCCCAAAGGGCTTATCACCGATACCCCACTCACAGTCTCCTCAGGAAGCACATCCAAAGCCCCAGATACATCACAAGCAACATACAAGTGAGTGGAACTCACATCAATCAAAGCAGTGTAAGGCGTGCTATGAATGGAGAATGTGCCGGTTCTAACATCAGGAGCGTCACCCTCTTCACGACATCGTGCAGCATAAACCAACGCCGGTTGTCGAGCTTCAGCGTGTCCAGCACCCCTTCCAGGCGCCCCACGTCCTCGTCCATTACCATTGCCACTTCTACCTTGCCCACGACTCCTCTGTGGTGGTGGTCCTCCTCGCCGTGGTTGGACATCCCTTTGCTCTGCAGCTAACTCCTGGGCTGTCCTCCGAGGACATTCCCTGAACTTATGCTCCCTAGACCCACATCGAAAACATGCTCCAGTTCGTTTCCAGCACTCCCGCATATGCACCTTACCACAGTCCCAGTAAACCTGCGGTCTATAAGTATTTACTAGAACTGCTCGAACTGGTTCCTCTATCCTTGCTCTTTTAACATTTCGATTCATGGCACTTGAGGGTCTAAAATCCCTCTTAAACTTGGGTCGATCCTTCTCACGATTCTGCCGCTCAGTCAGCTTCACTTCCTCGACTATCTTACCGTTCTCTACTAGTGCAGCAAAACCACGCTCCCTCTGTGGAGCTATCAATATCCTAAGCTCATTACGGAGGCCATCCTCAAATCGAACACTGCGCTCATATTCAGTTGCCACTATCTCGCTGGCATATCGACTCAGCCTCAAAAATTCTGCCTCATACTCCGCTACAGTCTTATTACCCTGTGTTAGATTCAAAAATTCCTTCTGACGAGCATCCACATAACTAGCTCCAACATACCTCCCCTTAAAAGCAGTTTTGAACAATTCCCAGGTTACTTGCTCAATTGGGGTACTCTCCCTTACGGTGATCCACCATCGGTATGCCTCGTCACGTAGCAGTGACATGGCTTCTTTCAGTTTCTGCTCCACTGAGCAGTCTAGATCGTCCATGATCCGTTCTGTTGCCTCTAGCCAATATTCTGCCACATTTAGGGCTACTCTAGATACACCCCTAAATACTTCTGCTCCGTTGGCCCTGATTCGCTCTGATATGGACCCCTTATTCACTGTCTCGGTGCTAGCTCCAACAACCTTTTCCAAAACCCTTAACATGGCTTGAGACAAAGCGCCATCCCCCACAGCCCGATCATAAGACCCAGTCTCCGATGCTTGTGGCACAGATGCCTCTTCAGCTGGCCTATGCCCTGAGGATGAAGATTCAGCTTGCACCCTTCCGCGACCACGTCCGCGGCCTCGTCCACGAGCTCTTCTTGTACTCATATCGAATTATCTGATTACGAGTTTTATGATATTAGTATAATGTTCCACTGCTTATTAACAAAGTGTCTTATAGAGATATAACAGTTCAAGAATTGTTTCCGTATCACTGTAGCCTAGCTACAGTCTCATTCCTACCGTTTTACAGCTCTACCCTATCTAAACTTGGTGCCGGGGATTCAGTGCGCCACTTTTTTCTCCAATCCATTTAAAACTCGAAAACCATGTTTTTGATCACCAAAAATAGAAATTTAAAAACTTTGATTTGGAAACACCCTTTATTTTGAACTCTTGATTTAAAACAGAAAAACTTGGACCATTTTAACATGTATACTTTGTAAAACATCTTTGAAAAGAATTTTCAAAAGCCATTTCCAAAAATACCCTTCTTAGGCCTAAGTTTTCGAAAAATTTTCGGACCCGATCCACAGCCGAATTATTGCAACCTAGGCTCTGATACCACTAAATGTAACACCCCAAACTCAGCCCAGACGTTATGGCCGAATTTGACGTGCCACATTGGAGTTGAAAACCCATGTTCCGTTTTAGTGTTTTAAAAACCATATATCTTGTTGAGTTTACAAAGTGAATGGAAGCTTGGCACCAGGTAGGTATCTGAGACAGAGGAGGTGAAACATAAAGGCTGCTTAAGTACCAAGCTCTTCAGTTGGATCCAATCCTAGACATGCCCACAACCATTGTCACACTTTGTTATATCGAGTTTAAATTTGTTTAAGTGGACCTCTTTAATAAATCGAATAATCGTGGTGTTGTGATATTTTGAAATCAAGTATCGTTTTGAAATCACGTCCTAAGTCTAACCCATTTGAATAATTATCAACCAATTTTAAAGTTATTAAAAATAAAATAATCCCGAAAAGAAGTAAAAGAAAAGTTAAAATGGACTTATTACAACCTAAGAATAAATAATAATTAAAGGAAATTTAAAGAAAACCAATGCTTATTTAAAAGCCCAAAGGCGATCACCGTGGCCACTCTGAATCCCCTCCGGCTCCAAGTCCCCACATCAAGGCTCACCTTCAAGGTTAAGGAAAGGGGGTGACTTTGGAAACTCAGTGTGCAACAAGCCCCTTTCAGAGCCCAAAACAATATCAGCCTGCTGGCTCTTAGCCCAAGTCCAATCTCAATATGCATATACTGGGCCGTAGCCTTTTCATAAATCATATAACTGGGCTGAAGCCTTTTACTGCAAACGGTATGGCCCATAGGCCCATTTCAATATCACATGTATCGTTAATAAAAACCAAATGAATGCAAGCCCATTTGGGGAGACTACTCGACCCACCATCCGCTACTCTCCATCCGTACCAACCAACACACCATGTGGGTAATAACTCAACCCACCCAACCATAACTCTCCACTGGCAGCATAGCTGCTTTATCATATAACTGGAGGCCTAGCCTCTTTTAATAACTGGGGCAAAAGCCCTTTCAATAACTAGGGCATAACCCCTTTTAATAACTGGGGCATAAGCCCTTTCAATAACTGGGGCATAAGCCCTTTGAATAACTGGGGCATAAGCCCTTTTGCACTTCCTCCATCCATATAAAAACCCAACCCAATGCATTTATGAATACCTCATGTGCATATCATACATATCATGTGCATATCATACGTGTCATGTGCATATCATACATACCATGTTTATCAAAATCCCATGTATTAAATTCATATATAAACCCTAGGGGTATAATGGTCATTTTTACCTAGGGGAAAATAGTCATTTTCATGTTATAAGGGTGATCTTGTAATTTTACCAAAAATTAGGGTTTCCATGTTCATTAACGGTTACTAACAATTCATGGGTTCAAACAGTGATTCTGGCCCATTTTTAGCGAAATCAAGTTATTGGCCTAGAACCCCTAATGGGCCCTACTTAGCCGATTTTGTCATCTAGGCCCATTTAGCCTATATTCCATAACGGTTTTATCAGTCTTGATGCGCAATTTAGCAGGCTTTCCTTTTCTACCAATTTTTTTCAAATGGGCCCGAAAGCCCATTGGGCCCCACTTCGGCCCCTCGAAGCCCAACTTACCGTAAATGCCAAAAATTGCGCTCTTACCATTTCCAATGTTCCCAATCATCATCTCAAAAGAATCTAACTAACTAACAAGCGTTCGCTTGCTCACAAGTCCTCGAAATGCCAGAATTTCGGCATTTCGGCTTTTCGGCATTTATCGCTTTAAGCTATGAAAAGGGTTCGTTACACACCTGTTTTGTGATATTCCTCGACGAGATCTCCTACACTGTAACACCCCGTACCCGAGACCATTTCCGGAGTCAGACACGAGGGGTTAACAGACTTAATTCACTTATTTTCACAGTCCATTTTAAAAATTTCCAGACAGCTGACTAACTGCGTCACTGTCACCTTAAAAATCATATCTTGAGTTCCAAAACTCGAAAATCAGTTTTGTAACTTTTCCCTGAAACTAGACTCATATATCCATCCATAAATTTTTTTCTAGAATTTTTTGTCTAGCAAATTAGTACAGTTTATTAGTTAAATTCTCCCCTGTTACAGGGTTCGACTACCCTGACCTTCCTGCATTGTGACCTAGATATCTCCCTGTACAGGGCTTCAATACTGATACCGTTTATTTCTATGGAAACTAGACTCGAAACGGAATCTATACATATATGGAATGACTTTTAATTATCTCTAGTTAATTTATAATGAATTTCCAAAGTCGGAACATGGAATCCAGAAACCGTTCTGGCCCTGTTTCGCGAAAACTGAAATATCTCATAATATACTGTTCATAGGATCGTTTCGTTACTTTCCTATGAAAATAGATTCATCAAGGTTCGATTACATAATTTATTCACTATTTAATTTCATTCCTACTATTTTTAGTGATTTTTCACATTCACGTCACTGCTGCTATCAGCATCTATTTTTAAGGTAGACTTTACCTATTACATAGTTTCCATGATTCAACTAGCCCTTTAGCATATATAGCACAAAATATGATCATGATTAACCATTCCAACGGCTAATCGTTCCCAAACATTTCCATACCTCTTAATGAACATCATACAAGACGATTATAATACTAAGCTCAAAGTGTATATAAGCCATTTTCGCATGGCTATCCAAATTTACACAAAACCAAAGGGTCCATGACCAACAACAAAACGGGTAGTCCTATACATGCCATTTCAAAGTTCAACCAAAAGTGTACCAAAAAGGGGCTTTGATAGTGTGGACGACTTCGACTTCAACAATCCCGAGTCCGATAGCTGAAGAACCCAAAATCTATAAAACAGAGAATCAAAGAAACGGAGTAAGCATTTAATGCTTAGTAAGTTTGAGCCATGAAATTAGACACAACCAAAGTATAGCAATCATCTGGCTAAACGGATAATCTCATATGCACAAATTCTCAATATCATACTTACTTCACATTACCAACCCTTATATTCATACACAAAAGATCAACTTAGCCAAGGCCGGAAGCTCATTAATTTACTAAGCGAATATTATTTAAACGGAATCACCACCCTAATGCATATACGAAACGTACCTCATCGTTGGGTTTTACGAGCGTATCAATTTAAATTATTACAGCAAGATCACTCGTTCCCAAACCAAGTACCTTCGGAGTTTAGCCGGATATAGCCACTAGCTCAAATGCCTTCGGGACTTAGCCCGGTTATAGTAACTTGCACAAATGCCTTCGGGACTTAGCCCGGTATAATAACTCGCACAAATGCCTTCGGGACTTAGCCCGGATATAATAGCTCGCACAAACGCCTTCGGGACTTAGCCCGGATATAGTAGCTCGCACGAATGCCTTCAGGACTTAGCCCGGAATTAGCCACTAGCTCAAATGCTCTCGGGACTTAGCCCGGTTATCATCCGAACATTCATGCACATATCAATAAATCATGACACATCTAATTTCATTTTCTTAATTAGAGTTCAAACACAAGTCACGTATTAAGCATTCCCATTTCGGCTCACTAGCCACATACAAACAGCATGGTTTAGTTTGCTTTATAACACGATCTCTATGCACATATATTATGACTTAATCAAATCATAAACTAAGTCTCACTGCTCGAAAACTTACCTCGGATGTTGTCGAACGATTTCGATGGCTATTCGACCACTTTTTCCTTCCCTTTATCGGATTTAGTTCCCCTTCGCTCTTGAGCTTAATTTAACAAATAAATTGATTTAATCATTTGAGCATCAAAAGAGGAACTCAAGATACTTAGCTCATATATATACATTAGACACTAAAGTCACATACATATGAAATCATGAATCAACTCAACATATTAGCCAATATTCACCTTAGCCGAATTTTCTAAGTCAAGATAAAGCCATCAACATGTTTACCTATGGCCGAACATACACATCAACCTATGTACTCATTCATGTGGTCGAGTATACATATTCCAATATGATTTCATTTCCATTTCGTTTAACACTTAACTTTTACCACATGTCAAATAACCCATTTCTTTACTCATGTGGCCGATTATATTCGGTCATGCATACACACATAAAATCAATTTGGAGACTCTATCAATCCAACATACATTCGGCAATAGTCCATAATTCTCTCTCTCGGCCACTCATTTCCCACTTAACAAAGCTTCCATTCGAACTCATTAGTGAGTATCAATTAACTTAAGCTATCTTTTAAACCTTTATTTATCACTTCATGCCAAACCAAAGACCACATTCGGCACTTTCATCCACCATTCTACCAAGCATGCAATATTCAACCACAACCAACTCACATTCGGCCCTAGTTCATAACAAGGTAGCCGAATTCTTTTTATGGTTCAAACACTCATCCATCATCATTCACCTAACTTTAACATGAAACAACAAAACTCACCATTATTAACTACCATAGTCAAAAACCTTACTCAATCCAAAATCAAAATTTCATCATGGGTTACAAAAAAAATAACTTGATATCTCACTCAAGATCAACTAAAATTTCAAGAACTAATATGAACACCTTACCTTAATATTGACCTAAGATGGCCGATTTCTTCACTCCTTTCTTCCTCCTTTCAATTCGGCCAAGAAGAATCAAAGGACACAACTTGTTTTCATCACCGAATGCTCTTGTTCCCCCTTTTTTTTCTTTAGATTCAGCTAGCAAGAACATGAATGATGATCCCTTTTTTTTCTTTCATCATTTTCCTTTTTCCATTTCTTTATTACTAACTTTTTATTTTGTTGTTCCTCCCATGATGCACCAACATAACATGTCTATGACATGTTTTGCCCATCACCCTTTGTCATGGCCGGCCACTAGTAATTAAATGGGGGAAATTGACATGCAAGTCCACCCCTTTGATTACATGCACTAATAGATCATTATAGATTAACCTATCACATTTCAGAAGTGTCACACATAAGTCCTATTAACGAAATTCACATGTAATTTACTAAATCGAAGCTTAAAACTTTCACACATTCATAATCACATATTTTAGACAATAAATATCATATTCAAATAATTTTGTGACTCAGTTTAGCGGTCCCGAAACCGCTTTCCAACTAGGGTCACTTTAGGGCTGTCACATACACGATTTCTCCTATAATCAACCATTAATAAATCAGCTCACCATAATTGAACCAAACCAAGAACCATCTAATATTAACACTTACATATTTGGCCACCATCCATAATCGCCTTAGGCACCTTACCTTTGTCGAGATTTATGACGAGATCTAGCCACTTCGGTGATCCAAGCTAATCCAAATCGACACTACGCCTTGCTGCTCCTCCACTATAGAAACCATAAAAATATTAAAAGAAGAACCCCATAAAGCCTATACCCATATTCGGCCACCTCCCTAAACTAGAGGGGTTTCGGCTTTTGGCCAATAGTTACTCTAGGAATCGTTTAGAGTTCGAGCACTTACCACAGTCTTTCTCCTCTTGAATTCGTTATGCCTAAAAGATAAGGGGATTGAACACCAACAATGAAAAGGAAAAGAGAGTTTCTGGTCAACAAAGATTCGGCACCCCCCCTAACTTCACGGATTACGGCTTTGCGGTATTTCGGCAGAAGTAGAGATAAAAGAAAGAAACAATGGATGAATGGAGGGAAAATAGTGGGCTGGTTTGAAAGAAGGGGAAGGAAGAAAAGGTGAATGGAGAGATAGTAGATTCGACTGCAAAAAGAAAAAAAGAGAGAAAAGACTAACCTAAAGGGAGAAAACGGCACACAAATACCTAAGTGCCGAAAATCCCTAACAAAACCCCTCTGCTGAAAATCCCTTCTCCAATCTCCCTTATTCGGCCAACTCTATCTCCATATCAGATCCCTGAAATCTCTCCCCTTATCCCTCCTTAATCCATGCAATTGACTAATTCAAACTCCTCCATCAGAATCCACCTGGGTTCCATCAGTTACCTTTCCTGCTCATAAAAATAAATAACCTCATTTGCCAACATAGGTAATCGATCCCATGTCTTCCCTTAAGCTCCACACGCCACCTTTTAAGGAGCTTAGTGGTGTCACCCTTGCCACTTTACTACAGCTCTTTTTGTTATACATTTCTCCCACAACTTTACATAAGGTCACCTAGCCAGAACCCCTATCTCTTAAGTCCAAATTTTGAAAATTCTACCGGGTTTAGGCCAACACATGGGCCTTCCATAAGCTCATTTACATACTCAAATTATGAATTCCATCCTCACATACCAAATTTTAGACACTTACTTAAAATATCAAGAATCGCGAAAAATTCAAAAATCAGGATGTTACAACCTGTCTGGGACATGGCATCGGCCTCGATATATGAAAGTCAATGTAAGACCTGTCTGGGACAGGGCATCAACTTTAATATACTAGCCAGTGTAAGACCATGTCTGGGACATGGCATCGGCATCTTATCCCATTTTTGGGGGTTATTGAGTATCCTGTAATATTTGAAATAGTTCAACGAAAGATTCTTTAAATATATCTAAACGAGAAAAGTTATGACCGTGTGGCGAGTGGTACATGTACCTACTCAAAATGTATGTGATGTAGGCTCAATATATGCTATATGAATTGCATTGGATGGTGATGAGTAAGTTGTACTTATGTCTATTTATTGTATACATGGACAAGTTATGAGATGTTATGAGCATATTGTTGTATGATAATTACTTGGTGTTTATTTTCATGCAACTTACTAAGCTTTATGCATACCCCTTTTTCCTTTCCATTTTCTTATAGAGCCGCGAAAGTAGCTTGAGGATCATTACCTACGTCGGAGAAGCCAGTCACACTATCACTTGAAGCACTCGGTATAGTTAGTTCTTTTGTTTTGATTATGACATGTATAGGATCTAGATTTTTGAGTTTTGTGTCATTGTTAATTAGCCAAATGTGTTGGCTTAATTTAATACTTGACACATTTTGTATAAGGCCATGAAAAATGGCCGACATTGAAAGTTATTATGTGAATGCAAAAAAACCTTTCGTGAATGTGAAATTGTTGGCGTGGTTGAATATGTATGAAAGGTATATAGGCCTTAGTTACTTGGTTGAGAAATCTTATTGTGATAGACTTGGTATGATAGATTGTATTTCAGGGTGGCAAGGGGCTTTGTAGATAGACTTATATCGTCCACACGATTAGACACACGGGCATGTGTCTAGGCCGTGTGTGATACACGATCAGTGTTGTTCGACTGTGTGTCCCCTGCACCTCAAATTTACAAGTCAGTATGCATGGTAGTAAACACACAGGCAGAGACACGGCCGTGTGGAGGACACGGCCCATAGCCATGGGTGTGTGCCTTGGCCGTGTGCCCCTAAATTGTTGTTGACGTTAGAAACAGAATGTCAAGGTTTTTTTGACACGCGCGTGTCATAGCCGTGTAAGGGACATAGGCCATGGACAAAGGCGTCTGCTAGGCCATGTGAAAACCCCTGTATGTAACACCCCTAACCCGTATCCATTATCGAATTAGGGTTATGAGGCATTGCTGTATAAAACACCATTTAGCACAATCATTCCTCACTTTTCATACACAAAAGAATTAATAAACATTTAAATTTTATCAAATTCAAATATCCACAATTCACTTATTATAAATTCGAATACATGAGTTATAATTCCAATTCAAAAATAATCATACTTTACTGAACATGTATAGCAAATAAGCACATTTCAAAAATTCTAACTAATTCAGTTCGAACATATATCAAAACCCAACTGATCATGTTCCATATTTACTAAAATTCGAACCAAACTTGTAAATATCAAAGACATGTTCACATATTTAATAATTCCAATATTCAATTCCCTATATCCATCACATTAATGCCATTTTCATAATTAAATCATATTCCATTATATATCATTACACTTCATACTTCGAATATATGTCAATTTCTATCTCATTAATCGTATATCAAACATATCATTTGATAACTTCTGCACAAGCTCATAATAAACCAATTGAATCATATTACATAAATTATTATGCAATCACATATGAAACTTAAATACATTATAACATGGCCGAACATACTAATGATGAATATGTACAAGTGCGCAATTCATCCTAAAAATAAAAGTCATACTAAACACTTGAATATAAATAACACTACAATGTGCATCTAATTCATATCTATATTAATATACCTAAACTTCATATTTTATCGTATTAACTAATCTTTATTTTGATATCACCATTATCAATATCATAAGCATATCATATTGAATTATATATCATATTCGGATTTACAACCACACATGAATGTATACCTATATTGATATTAGCAACAAGTTGATATTTTTAACTATCCATTAAAACTAACCCAAAACATACTTAATCATTACCATCATTTACGATTTGAACCCATACCAAAACAATCAACCAAAACAATCATAAAACATATTCATTACTTACCACTTAGCCACCGAACCTGTTAAGTTAATATACCATCATCCATCACTCTAATTATACCACATTTCATATTTCCAAAATAAGCTAACTATTAAAACGACTACCAGCCAAACTCATTAAACATTTTAATTAAGAATATGTAAAACCAATTTAAGCATAATAAGCAAGCCATTTTCGTATGGCCTTAAATACATACTCATTTAAAATAATTAACTCCAAGATTAGCCTATACATGCCACATAATCGAGTCTCAAAACATTATTTACTGAAATGATAACAGAATAGTGTGATGTCGTCTCCATCGACTTCCAACCCGAGCAGATCTCCAAAAATCTATAAATATAGGAAAAACACACAGAATAAGCTTTGAGAGTTTAGTAAGCTATAAGTAAATAAATAACTCAATGACAATAACAATTCAATTACTAAACCAATTTATACTATCATAATCACGTTTAACTTAAACTTATAATTTCATATAATACATATACTTTCATTTTGCCAAATATCCATACAATTAAGATTAATATATCATTCAAATTCCCAAATCCACAATATCAATAATTAACCGAATATACATAAACTCATATACATATATTCATGGATCATTTCATAATTATTCTTACTTTATATCATTAAGGCCGTACATAATCATTTATATAAGTTTGCACACAGGTCACAATATGATATCAGTATACTTAACCTTTGGACGAATGTACTGTATCTATTATCAAGGTATCATTCAATTTCAAAACCATAGCACCATTATATGATCGAATATATACACACCCATAAACATATATTCTTGAATCAAACTTTAATATCTCATACTTATCATGTAGCCGAGTATACATATGTCTATACCAAAGTATCATACACTATTAAAATCATAATACCAATGCATAAAGCCGAATCTTTAAACACTTGTTTGCATATACTCATGTATTAAACCTTAATACCACATAATTACACTTAACTTATGGTCGAATATACTTCACAATTACTCACAAATTCAAACTAACGTCATACATATATTTGTATCACATAACAAATAATCAGCTTACCTTATTTTCAAGGAAACAACAAGCTAACTCATACATGATCATTTAGCTCGTTTAATGTATTCGATTACCACATCAGCATAAGGTCTTTTAGGCATAAACTTATAATAATTCATCGGCATAAAGCCTACTAGGCCTAAGCCTAAATGTCACACCAGCACAAGGCCTGCTAGACTCAAAGTCTGATTTTATACACCGATAATAAGCCTGCTAGGCATAAGCCCGATTTAATTCACCAACACAACGCTTGCTAGGCTCAAAGCCCGAATTTCACTATTATAAAGTTGTCTCATAAACAATTCATATATCAAAAATTCCAGCTATTCCATAGAGTTCGTACGGACTTTCAAATGTTATAACTCAGTCGAAACGAATGCATGAACATAGTTACCATGCTTATACACATTCAAAATTAGCATATATTAATTCATATATTTCATTTCAGCATATATACTTTGCATTTAATTAAAATTAAGTACGTCTATTTGCTTATAAATTTACCTCAGACGATGAAAAACTGGTACGGATCGGCTAGTCAACAACTTTAGTTGTCCCCCGGTCTAAATCTGATTTTCTCTTTTCTTGATCTAAATTAATATAAATTAAACTTATTAAATCAAATATTCAACCAAATTCATCTTAAAACACACAAATGGGAGATTTACACTTTTACCATGATATTTCACATTGTTCACAATTTAGTCCCTATTGCATAAAACACAAAATATGCAAAATCTCACAACAACATAGTTAGGCTGAATTTTCCTTATACTCATACTAGTACATATATTTCATTTATTTCACATTTTAGTCCCTCAATTTATTATTTTTGTAATTTAGTCCTAATTACACAAAATCATCAAAAACTCCAATACAAAACATGCTAATCTAAAACATATCTTTCATATTTCATCATCAAAAAACAAAAATCACAAGCTCTCATCAATGGCATAACTCAAAATATTCATCAAAATAAAAAATTTAAGCATGGGTCGGATAGTACTCGAAGCAACGATCTCAAAAACGTAAAAATTATCAAAAATCGAGTCCAAAATGACTTACCAATTTAATATGCAATTTTCGAACCTCATTTTGCAACTATGGATGTTTTCTTTTCTTACATTCGGCAATATGAAGGAAAATGGACTAAAATCATGGTTTTTGGTTTTATTTAATATATCATTTACTAACCATTTACCTTTTTAACCTTTAAAATAATGCATAATTTCCTTTATGCCAAACCATTAACATCCAATAACATATTAATGCTATAATTTCCATTTAAGGCCATCATATTTAAAAGGCAAAGCCAATTGACACCTTTAATAAATAGAATGAAACTTTTGCATTTTACGCGATTAAGTCCTTTTTATCGAATTAACCACTTAAACGATAAAATTTCTTTATCAAAATTTCACAAAACTATAATATCATGCTGTAAATATTAAAATAATAATAAAAAAATTTTTGATGTCGGTTTGTGGTCTCAAAACCACTGTTCTGATTAACCCTAAAAATGGGCTATTACACTATAGGTTCGAATTTGGAATTTAATTTACACGGGCTCGGGGTACAGGTGTGCCCCCTGATGCTTAAGCCGTGTGAACCACACAGCCTCTAGCATGGCCAGGTCAACAGGGCCACACGGGCGTGTTGTCCTTCGACACAAGTGTGTGTCCTGTTTTAAGTGACATTTTTCAAAGTTTTCAAAGGTGTTCAAATTAATTCTAGATAGTTTCAAAAGCTCAATTTGGGCATCATAGACCCATATTAAGAATTTTTAGACTAAGATTGAAAAGATTTAAATTTGATCAAATTTTGTGATTTGAAATGATTGTATGCATGATTTTAAGTCAAGTAATGTCTCATGCCCAGTCCCAGCCTCAGACTCGGGTGAGGGGTGTTACATTTAGTGGTATCAGAGTTATGGTTTAGTCGATTCTAAGACTAACCTAGTGTGAGTATAAGTCTAGCTATACATGCCATAATTGTATATTGATAGTGTTACGACTTCTAACGAGATAAATTGTGTTTTTATATATATAGTAAATGGATCCTAACGTGGTTACGATGGATGACGTGGAAAGTAATGCACCGGCTCCCGCTAAAGGGACCGCACCCGTGGATAGTGGGCTCGTGACAATGAGTCAGGGCAGAGGGGCTAGAGAAGCTTACCTCTATATGATGGACGCTTGGTACTCGGAGTTTATTCGTGCGAATCCGAATACTCCACCTCCCCTAATTCCTCAACCCATTCATATATCTCCTCAAGGAGTAGAAATGGATAGAAGAGAGAAATCTCCAGTAGATAGAATCCATAAGCATGGGGCTGAGAAATTTCTGGAAAATATTGATGATGATCCAGAGAGGGCTGAGTTTTCGTTGGAAAATACCATTAGGGTATTTGACGAATTATCGTGCATGCTGGAGGAGTGCATAAAGTGTGTAGTGTCACTCCTGTGAGATTCAACCTATCAATGGTGGAATACCCTTGTGTTAGTGGTACCGAGAGAGAGAGTAGCTTGGGATTTCTTCCAGGAGGAGTTTCATAAAAAGTATATTAGTTAAAGGTTCATAGATCAAAAGAGGAAAGAATTCCTTGAGCTAAAGCAAGGCCGTATGACGGTGACTAAGTAAGAGCATGAGTTTGTGAGGCTCAGCAAATATATGCGAGAGTGCATATCTACAGAAGCCATTATGTGTAAGAGGTTTGAATATGGTCTGATAAAAGACTTACGTTTATTAGTTGGTATTTTAGAGTTGAAGGAGTTTGTGGTGCTTGTTGAGAGAGCTTCCAAGGCTGAAGAATTGGCCAAAGAGAAGAGAAAAGTTGACATTGAGTCTCGTGACTCAAAGAAAAGACAGATGGGAAAATCACACCAGACCTCACCCAAGATATCGAGAGAGTTTTTTGCTCGATCAAATGCGTCAGTAGGACTTTCGAGTAGAAACAAGAACAAACAATATATGACGTTTAAAGCTCAAACCACTTCTGCGACAAGCGTGGGTAGTACTCGACCAAATAGACCAGAATGTTCACAGCATGATAGACGTCATTTTGGTAAGTACCGAGGAAATGAAAGAGGCTGTTTTACATGTGGGTTGTTGGACCATTTTATTCGTAGTTGTCCCGAAATGGTTGAGAAAGACAAGGATCAAAGCATGAGATCGGGTAATGCTCCTTCAAGAGGTAGACCGCATAAGAACCCAGGAAGTGGGGCTAGCAGTAGAGGTGCGCCTAAAGAAGCTGCTGTGAGGTCCATGGGTAGAGCGCCTGCAAGGACTTATGCTATACGTGCCCGTGAAGAGGCAGAGTCTCCCGATGTGATTACAAGTACCTTTTCTATCCATGATATATCTTTTGTTTCTTTGATTGACTCGGGGTCTACCCATTCCTATATTTGTATGAAACTGATACCCTGTATGAATATGCTAGTTGAATCCACTAAATTTGTGGTGAAAGTGTCCAACCCTTTAGGCAATCATGTGTCAGTTAACCAAGTATGTAGAAATTGTCCTTTGACAATTAAAGGCCATTATTTTTTGGCTAACCTCATATTATTTTCGTTTGATGATTTTGATGTAATCCTTGGGATGGATTGGTTGACTTCTCATAGTTTTATAGCGGACTGTAGGAGAAAAGTTATTAAGTTGAAGTGTGAAAGCGGGGATGTTCTTCGGGTTTAATCAGGTAGAACAGATAACTTGCCTGTGGTGATATCGTCCATGTCGGCAGTGAAATATTTGAAAAAAGGATATAGAGCTTATCTCACTTTTGTATTGAATACTCAAGCATCTAAATTGAAGATCGAGTCAATACCAATGGTATGTGAGTTTACAGATGTATTTCAGGAGGAATTGCCAAGACTGCCTCTAGTGAGAGAAGTTGAATTTGGAATTGAATTAGTCTCTGGTACGCCACCTATCTCGATTGCTCCATATAGGATGGCTCCGATGGAGTTAAAGGAGTTGAAAGTTCAGCTACAATAGTTAATGAATAAAGGTTTTACGAGACCAAGCTATTCTCCATGGGGTATTCTTGTACTCTTTATGAAAAAGAAAGATGGGTCGATAAGGTTATGTATAGACTACAGACAACTCAACAAAGTGATAGTGAAGAACAAGTATCCCTTACCAAGGATAGAATATTTGTTTGATCAATTGAAAGCAGCCACTATGTTTTCCAAGATAGACTTGAGGTCCGGTTATTATCAACTCAGAGTAAAGGAGCAAGATGTACCAAAAACCACGTTCAGGACAAAGTATGGGCATTATGAGTTCCTCGTCATGCCCTTTGGTTTAACGAATGCCATGATGGTATTTATGGACTTAATGAACCGCCTTCTCCAACCATATTTGGGTAAGTTTGTCATCGTTTTTATCGATGACATATTGGTTTATTCGCATGATGAGAGTGAGAACACGAAACATTTGAGGATCGTTTTACAAACCTTAAGAGATAAGTAGTTGTATGCCAAGTTTAGTAAAAGAGAATTTTGGCTACGAGAGGTTGGGTTCTTGGGACACATTGTGTCGGGTGACGGGATCAGAGTTGACCCAAGTAAGATCTCGGCTATCGTTGAGTGGAAAACGCCGAGGAGTATGTTAGAGATATGAAGCTTTCTAGGTTTGGCTGGGTATTACATAAGATTTGCAAATGGATTCTCGATGATAGCTACTCCAATGACAAGGTTGTTACAAAAAGATGTCATGTTTGAATGGACGGAGAAATGCTAGCAGAGTTTCGAGAAACTAAAGACCTTGTTGACCAAAGCTCCAGTTTTAGTGCAACCAGAACTGGGAAGAGAATTCGTGGTGTATAGCGACGCCTCCTTAAATGGATTAGGATGTGTGCTCATGCAAGAAGGCAAAGTGATAGTGTATACCTCGAGACAACTTAAGCCGCACGAGAAAAATTACCAGACCCATGATTTAGAGTTGGCCACCATCGTGTTCACGTTGAAAATTTAGAGACACCATTTATATGGTGAGAGATGTTGGGTGTTTACTGATCATAAGAGTTTAAAATATTTGATTACTCAAAAGGAGCTGAATTTACGGTAACAAAGATGGTTGGAGTTGATAAAGGATTACGAGTTGGTGATTGACTACCACCTCTGGAAGGCGAATCTAGTCGCCAATGCATAGAGTAGGAAATCATTGCTTGCCTTGAGGGCTATGAATACTCAATTAACCGTGACTGATGATGGTTCGGTTCTAGCTGAGATGAGAGCTAAACCGATGTTCCTTCAAGAGATTCGTGAAGCTCAGAAAGGTAAAAAGGATTTGCAAGCTAAAATGGCTCAATGTGAGACAGGAAACGAATCAAAATTTTGTATTGATACTGATGGTTGTATTCCCAAGACAAGATTTGTGTGCCTAAGGACGATGAGCTTGTTCAGAGGATTTCGACAAAGGCACATAGTGGTTGCTTGTCTATCCATCCGGGTAGTGTGAAAATGTATAAGGACTTGAAGAAGATGTTCTGGTGGCCAGGAATGAAAAGAGACAATTTAGAGTTTGTTTCTAAGTGTCTAGTTTGTCAACAAGTCAAGGCCGAACATCAAGTACCCTCGGGTTTACTTCAACCTGTGATGTTCCCAAGTGAAAATGGGATCGTGAACCGTGGCCTTTGTGCCAGGATTGCCTTTTGTTGATAGATTAACAAAGTCGGCACATTTTATACCGGTGAGTGCTGACTATTCCCTTGAGAAATTGGCTGAATTGTATGTTTCCAAGATCGTGAGACTTCATGGAGTACCCTTGTCGATTATTACGGATAGAGATCCAAGGTTTACCTCACAGTTTTGGAAGAAGTTGTAAAAGGCATTGGGAACAAAACTAAATTTTAGTATGACATTTCACCTGCAAATCGACGGTCAGTTGAAAAAAGTGATTTCGATCTTAGAAGACATGTTGCAGTGTTGTGTTCTCGAATTTCAAGGTAGTTGGGATGTATCCGATAGTATTCCGAGTGTTCAACGGGTAGTCCTAAAGAAAGTTCAATAAGTAATCGTAATGATTGCATCAAGACACGAAAGTAAGTTATGATGTGTAGGTGGGCACAGGTATGTATATCAAACTCATGTAAATGGCATGAAATATGATGAGCTCATGGTAAGAACATGTATATATATATGAGGAATAAGTTTATGAGATTTGATAAAATGCAAGATTATGTTCGTTATTAAATGCATGAATTATGCTTGTTTAAGTTGCATTTAATTTGCATGTGAACTTACTAAGCTTTATGCTTACCCCCTTTCTTTTCCATCTCTTATAGTTTCGCTGAGTTAGTTTGGGGATCAGACGAAGTCGGAGCCATGATCACACTATCAATTGAACATTTGGGTATAGCTAGCCTTATTATTTTGAGTATGGCATGTATAGGGACTTGGTCTTTTTGTTATGTGTCATATTAATTAGCCAATGTGTTGGCTCATGATGTGATTATGATTATTTTGTATATGGCCATGAGAGGTGGCTCATATTGATTATTTTGGGTTGTAACCCTAATTATTGATGCATGCATGTGAATGTGCTTGTGCTTTAATGTGGCTATAGTTGTTTATGGTTAATAGGTGTGATGGATGACATATATGTTAGGTGCATAGAATATGATAAATGTGTATGCAATAAATGTGGTACAAATGTATAACTTGAAAATAGGTTAGCAAAGATGATAAGCAAATACGAAATTGGTGTGGAATGCCATATAAAAGCATAATAGTTTTGATAGGAGATAGGTTGACATTGACAAGTCATAAGTTAACCATGAATGTGTATGCTTAAGTAATTAAATATGCCATATTGCATGTCACAAAGAGGATTTAAGTATGTGTGTGCTTAAGGGTGGAAAATGACTTAGGAAATGGCCTAGAAATTGTCCACATGGTTAGCCACACGAGTATGTGTCTAGGCTGTGTGTGACACACGGTCTGCCCTATGGGCGTGTGGCCCATCCGTGTGTCCCTTGCACCCTAATTATGCCAAACAGAATGCCCAGTAGTAAACACATGGGCAGAGACACGACCGTGTGTCTCAGCCGTGTGAAAGACACGGCCTTAGGACATGGGCGTGTGCCCAAGTCGTGTGAAGTCTGCACTTAATTTTTAAAATTTAATTTGACACACAGTCTAAGCACACGGGAGTGTGACTTCACCGTGTGACCTTATTATATTGATGACATCATAGTCAGAGAGTTACACGAGCGTGTCCTGAGCCGCACGGGCATGTCCCGAGCCGCACGAGCATGTGTGACCGCACGGTCTACCCACACCGACGTGTGACTCTCCAAAATAGATTTTTTCTTGGTTTATTTGGCTTATAGCGAGCTAAACCCCACCTACGGTTGCAAGCGAAAGAGCTCGCTAGGGAAAAGCTGTACAAAGAGAGAATGTCCGGTAAGCCTCCCCTAGGGAGGTATGGAGGGGTAACATTGTTAGCGTAGTTATATTGTTGTTACCCTCTTGTTTGCATGAAATTTCATATAAGCCTCCCCGAGGGAGGTATGAAAGGGTAACGTTCCTATGATAAGCCTTCTCGAGGGAGGTATGGAGGGCGAATGATGTTGAAAGTAACACGTCTGCTCCCGCTGAAGGAGCAGTGTCGTCTGATAGTAGACCCACGACTATTAGTAGAGGATGAGCTAGAGAAGTCTTTCTCTAAATGATGGATGCCTGGTACACAAAGTTCGTTCGAACGAACTCGAATGTTCAACCTCCCCCAGCCCTCTAAATCCTCAACCCGTACCCCAAGTGCCTTAAGGTATAGAGTTTATAAGGTTTCATAGAACCCCAGTTGATAGAATTTGAAAGCAAAGAGCCGAGGAGTTTAGGGCCAATGCCGAAGATGATCCCAAAAAGGTAGAATTTTGGCTCGAGAATTCCATTATGGTATTTAATGAGCTATCTTGCACACCTAATGAATGTTTGAAGTGTGCTTTTCCTTGTTGAGAGACGTGGCACACCATTGGTGGAAAATGCTAGTTTCGATGGTACTGAAAGAATGGGTCACATGGGAATTCTTTCAAGAAGAGTTTCAAAAGAAATACATTAGTGAGCGATTCATCAATCAGAAGCGTAAGGAATATCTCAATTTCAAACAAGGTCGTATGTTAGTTACTAAGTACGAAAGAAAGTTTGTTCGGCTTAGTAAATATGCTCGAGAGTGTGTATCCTAGGAGGAAAAAATGTGTAGAAGGTTTGAAGATGGACTTAATGAGGACATTAGAGTTTTATTGGGTATTCTTAAGCTGAAGGAATTTGTTGTGCTCGTTGATCGGGCTTGTAAAGCTGAGGAACTGACCAAGGAAAAGAGAAGAGCTGAAGCTGAGGCTAGAGACATAAGGAAGAAACCGATGAGCAAGTCACTTCCATCCCAGTCTAAGAAATCTAGAGATATGTATTCTCATTCTCATGTGTTGGCTGGGCATTTGTACAGAAACCATAAGAAGCAAAATTTGAGTTTCAGATCTCAGGCTACATCTGTGGCTAGTGTGGGTAATGATAGAGCTTCCAGACCCGAGTGCCAACAATGTGGTAGAGGTCATTTTGGTAAGTGTAGGGTGAGCGATGGATCTTGCTTCCTATTTGGTTCTCAAGACCACTATATCATGGACTGTCTTGAGATGGCCGGGAAAGAAAAATTTTAGAGTACAAGGTCGAGTAGTACGGCTACAAAGGGGAGACCTTTGAGAAATGCCAGTAATGGGGCTAGTAGTAAGAATGTAATAAGGGATAAGACAATGAGATTCGAAGCTAGAGCTCCGACTAGGGCCTATGCTATACGTGCACGTGAGGAAGCGTCTTCTCCCAACGTGATTACGGGTACTTTTTCTCTCTATGACACTTCTGTTATTGCCTTGTTTGGCCCTAGTTCCACTCATTCATATGTGTGCATGAAATTGGTATCTAGTATGAATATTCCTGTTGAGTCTCCAGAATTTATGATTAAAGTGTCAAACCCGCTAGGCAAGCATGTTTTAGTTGATAAGGTATGTAAGAAATGTCCTTTGATAATTACAGATCATTATTTTTCGGTTGACTTGATGTTATTTCCGTTTCATAAATTTGATGTTATATTGGGCATGGATTGGTTAACACTTCATGATGATATAATGAATTGTAGACAAAAAATTATTGAATTGAAATGTGAAAATGGTGAAATTCTCCAAGTTGAATCAGATGAGTCAGATAAGTTGTCAATTGTGATTTCTTCGATGTCTGCTCAGAAATGTATTAAAAAGGGATGTGAAGCTTATTTGGCTTATGTGTTGAATATGAAAGAGTCTGAATCAAATATTAAATTAGTTCCTATTGTATTTGACTATCTGAATGTGTTCCCGGAAGAGCTACCTGGATTACCCCCTGTTTGGGAATATGAGTTTGGCATTGAGTTAGTCCCTAGTATAGCACCTATCTCGATTGCTCCTTATAGAATGGCCTCGACTGAATTAAAAAAACTGAAGTCACAGTTGCAAGAATTGACCGACAAGGGTTTTGTGTGACCACACGGCCTACCCACACAGGCGTGTGACTCTCCAAAACAAGAAAATTTTCTAAGTTGTCTCGAAGTTCTGAAAGTTTCTGGTTTAGTCTCGAACCACCCTCAATGTATGTATTGGGCCTAGTAGGCCCTTATAAGGGACAATTTGCATGTGGTTAAAAAAATTTTAATTCAGTCCAAATTTTATGGCCCGATTTTATATGAATGTTCATGTTTAAGTTTGGTAACACCTCGAACCCTGTCCTGGAGTCGGATATGGGTAAGGGGTGTTACAGCTTCCTCTATCTCATATCACATATATGCTCACTCTCGAACCAACAACGGGCCTGCTCACACAAGCTGTCAGTCAACACGTAGCTACTCGGTGCTACTCACACAAGCTGACAAGTAACCGTAACATATGCCAGTATACTCAGCCACTGGTAGGACGTACAGGACCAGCACTTGGATCAAATAACATAAAACCCTAGTGACATGTCACTTGTATCCTAATCTATTCCTAAGGTTCGATTGAGATTTCTCGCTTAACAAATCGTTGTCATTTGTGTCTATAAGGTTGATTACACAATTGATGCATAAATTAAAACATTTAAACACGTTTAAAGTAAAGCTTATTTAACATACGAACTTACCTCGGTTACAAAAACGATCAAAGAGATATATTCGTCAATTACTTTGTTTTTCCCCCGATTTAGACCTGAACTTCATATTTCTTGATTTATAATACACATTTAACTTATTTAATCATCACATTATTCAATTCAGCCCAAAAACACATTATGGAAAATTTTACATTTTTGCCCCTAACTTTTCAACATTTTACAATTTAGTCCCTAGGCTCGTAAAATAAATTTCATTCAATTTCATCACAACCCAAGCCTAGCCAATTGTTATTTGTACTCATAACAGCCCACAATTTTCATTTATTCACACTTTTCTAGACATTTTATAGACTTTTACAAATAAGTCCCTATTGAACATTTTTATTGAAAATCAGTTTACAGAAGGCGTTTAACACACAAAAAACATGCATTTTCTATCATTAAACATCAAAATACAAGCATATTCAACATTGGTAAAATTTTGGACTTTAACTTTCTTTCAAATTAGTTCTTGAAATAGCTAAATCAATTTACAATGATCTCAAAAATATAAAAATCATTAAAAATGGGGCAAGAACGGACTTGCTATCGAGCATGGAAGCTTGGCCAAAACCCTCGCTATGGTTTCCCCCAAAATTTTAGCTATAAGGGAGTAAATTGAAGAAGATGACATATTTTATTTAGTTATTTTGGATTTATTTACCAAATTACCTATTTACCCCTCACTTAAACTTTGAAATTTTAACTACTCCATGTCCATTTTTGTCCATCCTAAAGTATAATGGTCTAATTACCATTTAAGAACCTCTAATTTAGAATTTCATAGCAATTTACTACCTTTAGCCTATAGAACTCAAATTTTGTGCCTATTACAGTTTAGTCTTTCTAGCCAAATTGAGTACTCAATCGATAAAATTTCTTAACGAAATTTTCACACAATTATTCTATCATGCTGTAGACCTTAAAGAAAGAGTAAAACAAATATTTATACTTCGAATTTGTGGTTCCAAAACCATTATTTTGATTTGATCCAAAAACGGGCTGCTGCAACTCTTCCCCCTTTAGGGATTTTCGTCCCCGAAAATCTTACCAGAAAAGAGGTTAGGGTACTATTTTCTCATAGCTTCCTCGAGTTCCCACGTAGCCTCTTTAACCTCGTTTTGTTGCCATAAAAATTTTATTTCTCAACTGTTAACCTCTTGAGCTAACACTTGATCGGTTCTTCACCATATGTCATATCGGGTCGAATCTCAATATCTGTTAGGGAAATTACATACGAAAGATCTGATCAGTATAGTCGCAACATTGATACATGAAACACATTGTGAATTCTTTCCAACTCTAAAGGCAAAGCTAGTCGATATGCCACTGGCCCTATTCTTTCCTTAATCTCATAAGGCCCAATGAAACGCGGAATCAACTTGCCTTTGCGACCAAATATAAGAATTTTTTTTCCATAGAGACACTTTCAGAAACACTTTACCACCAACCTGAAATTCGATATCCTTCTGTTTCAGATCCATGTACAATTTCTGTCGATCCAAAGCTGCTTTCAGACAATCACGAATTACATTCACTTTTTTTAGGTTTTTATAACTAAATCAACCCCGTGAATGTGTTTCTCACTAAGCTTGGTCCACTACAACGGAGTTTGGCACTTGAGGCTATACAATGCTTCATACGATGCCATCTTTATATTCAATTGATAACTGTTGTTATAAGTGAATTCGACCAATGGTAGATATTTCTCCCAACTACCTTCGAACTCTAAAACACAACAACGAAGAATATCTTCGAGAATTTGAATCACTCTCTTAGATTGATCGTCGGTTTGTGGATGAAATGTAGTACAAAATTCAACTTTGTACCCAACGCTTCTTGTAATTTCTTCCAAAATTGCGATGTAAACCTCGGATCTCTATCCGAAATAATAGAAGTAGGCATCCCGTGCAATCTAACAATCTCAACAATGTACAACTCAGCCAGTTTCAAGTGAATAATTAGTACGTACCGGAATGAAATGAGCCAATTTCGTCAATCTATCGACAACGACCCATATAGCATCATTATTCTTCAGAGTCAGAGGTAACCCCGTTACGAAATCCATCGTAACTCTATCCCATTTCCACTTGGGTATAGTATCATGGGGCTAGACCTTTCGTCTAGCAATCCGTACAGCCTTAGGCGATTTGCTCGTCTAAACTAGCCCAAGTTAGCCTTTACTCAAATGAGTATTCCTTAAGAACTCCTCCAAGGCACCAACTCGTACAGCGGAAGCAAACTTGTGCCAAAAGAAGCTTATAAGAACAACAGAAAGCCACAGAAAAGATCACACACAAGTTGTTTGAGTAAATGCTCTCAGAACTCTATTACTTTTAGGAATTCTCAAATACAATGGATGATTTACAAGTGAGGGGGAGGCTCTCTATTTATACTTGAGCTCCCCCAAAACTGACGGACAAGATACATTTACATCGACGGATGAGATTAACCATATCCCATGATTTAAGGGATTTACAAGATATTGCCAAATCAAATCCTATCTAATCTTACAAGATATGATTCCCTCTATCTTTGAAGATTAGTTACCATAGTTTCCTAAGTTGCCATATCTTCACTATTGGGCCAACCAGGCTTCAATTTGACAGGCTTCTCTATCAGTTCCTTGAATCGGGCCAGCTCTCGTGGGCTAAATGATCCCCATCTTATCGATAGACCTCCATGGGGCGCATCTTGTGCCATGGTCACGGGCCTTGCACTCGGACCTGTGACATTCTCCCCCACCCATTCTCGCAACGCCCTCGTTGCGACTTCCGAATGGCACTGACTTGATTCACCTTGGATCCCTCTCGTTGCCTTGGCTTCCTCCCGACTCGCTTCCCAATAAGGTTGTCCCTTCTTTCAGACTTTTTGCCTTGGCTTCTGTCGCCTCTTATCTTGAACCATCACACTCGTTGGTACATCTCATTGGCAAGAAGTCTCCGTACTAACTTGCCCCAATTTTGACTTGTTCCCTTTTTGAACCGCCTTGATTCTCACACCTTGGCTTCGTGTTGCCCATAGTCCCTCGGCTTCCTTGCTTATGAAATTTGAAAGGGCCCTTACGACCTTGCCGAACCAACAAGTCAGAATTTAAAACACTATCAAAGTGTTTACAATGTACCTTTCTCGTAGCATTTACTCGTCTCGACTGTTTCTGCATCGCTCCTTTTCCCTCAAAGCCCGATGCACCACCCACCTTTCTATAGGTGTCGGATCCATAGTCGAATCTGTAGGCTTCATATCGATCTCTTGCGCCACTAACACTTCCAAATGGCTTTTCGTAACATCCCGTTCTATCGAGTCAATGTTCCTCCCATATGAAACATCCTCGTCTAGTTGGATTGATGACAAAACCTTTGTCCCAACCTTCATATCTCAATACACTGGCACAACAATCTTTGATAACAGACCAGTGACAATATGAATTTGATCGGCCCATGGATACAGAACCGTCTGAATCCTATCAAGGGAGTTTAAGCCAAGCACATAATCGTAATCATCTAATTGGATTACCTCGAATTCTTCCTTCCCATTCCATTTGCCGATTTGTAGTTCCACCTCACGAACTACTCCCATAGTTAGGCCCTCATCGGAATTTACCGTCTTGATCTTCCTATTCAATTTCTTAATCGAGAGACCAAGTTTCTTCGCAGCATTCTCTAATATGAATAAATCCAATGCTCCCGTATCAATCAGAGCACTCCCATTTCGACCTGCAATGTTTATGTCTACGAACATCAACCCTTCCCTACCATTCCTTTTCTTCGAGAAGAGAATCATCGAATTGACCCTCGATGCCTTTTTCTCAATAGGTTTGCCTCTTTCGGCTCATCACTCTTCTTGATAGCCGTAAACATAGATACCTTTTGGTAGTCCCTTCTCATGTGCGGTCCATTACAAAAGTAGCATCTCAACTTTCCCCTTTCCTCTTTCGGGCTATTGAGTCTCCTTTTCCCATTTCGTGGTTTCCTATTACCGCCATCGCTGCCACTATCGCTGCCATAATAGCTATGTCCCTCTTCATCTTCCTCATGGTGCCCACCATTGCCCTTCCCATTGGGCTTGGAAGATTCGAACCTGTCTCTTCTCGGAATAAGTTCCACTAGAGACTTCGCCACCATTATGTCATTGGTTAGTTCTTGAACTCCACGACGTTGCAATTCTTGCTTCGCCCATGGTTTCAGCCCGTCCACAAAAAGAGAAAAATGCTTTTTTTTTGCTCAAATCTGAAATCTGAAGCATGAGTTCACTAAACTCCGCGCATACTCCCTAATCGTGCCTCGTTGCATAAGCTGCTGCAACTTTTCTCGAGCTTCATTCTCAGCATACTCGGGGTAAAACTGTGCCTTAAAATCTTTTTGGAACTCCTCCCAAGTTCCAATCTCGGTCCCACCATGTTTCATATAAGTGGACCTACGTCGCCACCATAACAAAGCAACGTCAGTAAAATACATAGCAACAGTGTCTACCTTTGCGACATCATCCTCGATGCCCATCACACAGAAGTATTGCTCCATAACCCAAAGAAAATTGTCCACCCCTCTTGCGGACCTTGCCCCTTTAAACACTCTCGGTTTGGTCGCATCCATTGCTTGTTGCTTCAGCTTTGAAGCCAACATCCCATTACCTATGGCAGCCTTGAAAACCTTGAGCTCTCCCTTAAGCTCATTGATCATCTCGAGCTCCCCTTAAGCTCATTGATCTCCTCCTTCAAAGCTATCACCATAGCCTCAAGAGCATCATCCTTCCCAGCCAGCTTATTCTCTGAGGAACTGATAGTATCCAACACATATTCCTTGAGCTGCACTTGCATAGTTTGCAACCCATCATGAAGAGTATCACTGACATCATCAATCCTCTCTTTGACATCCCCTATGGATTCCTCAAGAGTGATGACTCGATCCTCCAAAGCTGAAAACAAGTCCCTTGATTGACTTACTTTTCTGACCCTTCCTCGGGTCTCCATTGGCTCATTCTGACCAACAACTTCTTTTGACATCCCAACAGTGCCTTCAAACCAATAGCTCGGATACCAAATGTCACGGGGCTAGACCTTTCGTCTTGCAATCCTTGTGGCCTTAGGCGATTTGCTCGTCTAAACTTACCCAAGTCAGCCTTTACTCGAATGAGGATTCCTTAAGAACTCCTCCAAGGCACCAACTCATATAGCGGAAGCAAACTTATGCCAAAAGAAGCTTATAAGAACAATAGAAAGCCACAGAAAAGATCTCACACAAAGTGTTTGAGTAAATGCTCTCAGAACTCTATTACTTTTAAGAATTCTCAAATACAATGGATGATTTACAAGTGAGGGGGAGGCTCTCTATTTATACTTGAGCTCCCCCAAAACCGACGGATGAGATTAACCATATCCCATGATTTAAGGGATTTACAAGATATTGCCAAATCAAATCCTATCTAATCTTACAAGATATGATTCCCTCTATCTTTGAAGATTAGTTACCATAGTTGCCTAAGTTTCCATATCTTCGCTATCGGGCCCACAAGGCTTCAATTTGATAGGCTTCTCTATCAGTTCCTTGAATCGGGCCAGCTCTCGTGGGCTAAATGATCCTCATAATATCGACAGACCTCCATGGGGCGTATCTTGTGCCATGGTCACGGGCCTTGCACTCTGACCCGTGAAAATAGTCACAGGTAGAAGTAAAACTGAAGGCACTTGATGTTCGGCTTTCACTTGTTGACAAATAAAACATCTTGTTACAAACTCTGAAATGTCTAGTTCCATGCCTGACCATCAATACAATTTCTTCAAATCATTATACATCTTTGTACTTCCAGGATGGACAGATAGACAACTACTATATGCCTCGTGATAAATTTTCTAAATCAATTCAGTATCTCTTGGTACACAAATCCTATCTCGGAACCTCAAACAATCATCGGGTCCAATCTGATATTCTAAATCACTATTTGATTGGCACTGAACTCTTTAAGCTTGCAACTCATTATCATCTTTCTACGCTTTGCAAATTTGCTGAATAAATACCGGTCTAGCTTTCAACTCGTCCAGAATCGATCCATCATCAGATAAAGTTAACTGCGTGTTCATCTCTCTCAGAGCAAACAAAGACTTTCTAATTAAAGCGTCTGGGACTATGTTCTCTTTCCCCAAATGATAGTCGATCACTAAGTCATAATCTTTCAACAACTCGAGCCATCTTCGTTGTCACAAATTCAAATCTTTCTAAGTCATTAAATACTTCAAACTCTTATGATCAGTAAAGATGCAAGACTTCTCACCAAACAAATGGTGTCTCTAGATTTTTAAACCAAACACAATAGCATCTAATTCCAAATCGTGCATGGGGCAATTCTTTTTGTGCAGTTTTAACTGTCTTGAGGCATAAGCTATCACTTTACCCTCTTGCATCAACACACAACCAAGACCGTTCAAGGACGCGTCCCTAAAAATCACGAACTCTTTACCCGACTAGGGTTGCACTAACACTGGTGCTTCAGTTAACAACGTTGTCACCTGTTCAAAACTCTGTTGACATTTTTCAGACCACTCAAATTTCACATCCTTTCATAACAATTTGGTCGATAATAACAATTTCGTAACAACAGGTGTAGCAATCATTGAAAATCCTTTAACAAAACGTCGATAATAACCAGCCAAACCCAAAAAGTTTCTAACTTCAGATACATTTCTCAGTGGTTTCCAATCAACAACTGCTGAAATATTACTCAGATCAACCCATATACCTTCCGCTGAAACAATGTGTCCCAAAAATCTGACTTCTCAGAGCCAAAACTCACTTTTGCTGAATTTAACAAACAATTTCTTATCTCTCAAAGTCTATAAGACAATTCTTAAATGTTCGGCATGCTCAGACTCATCTCAGGAATAAATCAAAATGTCATCAATAAACACAACCACACACTTATCTAAATACAGTTAGAAAATTCGATTCATCAAGTCCATAAAAATGGCAGGAGCATTAGTTAATCCAAAAGGCATAACAAGAAATTCATAATTCCCGTACCTCGTTCTGAACGCGGTCTTCGGCACATCTTGTGACACCCCTAATTTGACCCTAGTCGAAAATTGGTTTCAGGACCACGAAACCGAGTCATAAAAATAATTAGCTGTCATATTTGATGCTTATTATATGTACATATGCATGTGTGAAAATTTCATGTTTGAATTTTGTTAATTGTAAGTGAATTTTATTAAATAGGACTTATGTGAGAAAATTTAGAAATGTGCTAGGCAATTGTAAGTGGCCTATTTATGCATGTTGCAAAATAATTGTATTTGCATGTCAAATTAACCAAAGAACAAGAAGGTGGTCGGCCATGCTATAAGTTAAAGCCTATTAAAAACATTTGGTGTTAGTGTTTTATGGGAGAAAGAATAAAATAAAAGGTTAGTAATAAAGAAATGAAAAGGGAGGGGTGATGAAAACAAAGTTGTCTCATCCATGTTCCCCCCCCCATTGCCGTGAGTTGAAGAAAGATAATAAAAGAAAAAAAAATTTTACATGCTCATCTTTCTTCTTGGTGGCCGAATTTGGGAAAGGGAAGATTGAAGAGGAAAAACTAAGGTATTCGGCCATGGCTATCCTAGTTTAAGGTATGCATTGTGATTTTATTTTTAATTGACTATGAGATTAGATTGATAAGTGCATAGCTTATTTAACCCATGGTTTAATTTCATGCATCAATAGACAAATGTTCATTCGGTCAAATGGGGGAATGACTAGAATGGGGTAAAGATTTTTGGATGAGTGGCTTAGAGGCACCTTGTACATTCGGTCAAAGATTGAGTCTATTTAGAATGTTAATTTCTTCCTCTATGATTATTTTCCTTGCAAGTTAAATGCTTCTTGATAAGGCCAAATGAGTTATGAAAGTTTTTATAAATGTATGAAAGTCTTCATGCTATGAAAAGTTCGGTTGAAATATGGAGAATGAGAGCTGTCATTTAGGTTAAGACCAAAGGAATGATCAATAGGCATTAAAGGGTTAAATGTGTGAATTTAAGGTATAAGAACCTATAGGTATTTACATGGGTAATGTTAAAAATTAATGTGGTATATTCGGCTAAATGGGTGATAATGGTTTATAATGTTGAATTGAATTATGATTATGTACATTAGAATTAGATATAACAAAAAAAAACTATGTGAATTTGGATGCAATATTACATTCGGCCTAGAGGCATTAGATGAACATTTGTGGAAATCTCAAAGTCTTGAATAATGGTGATTGTAAGATGATGTAAAAATCATTGAATTATATGCATAAGTAGTTAGCAAAGTGATTAAGCTACCGAATTTAATTATTAAATGAGTTCTAAGCTTGCTGAATTTTGAGATGTGATTGGGAGTAAATTTGACATGAGCATATTTTGTTAATGATATATTGATAAATGTTGAGTTATGATACCATGATATGAACTTAATTATCAAATTGCCAAATGCGTTTATAATTAAGTAAGGTTAATAATAGGGCAACGAGTGGCTAGTAGAATCCAGTAGTCTTCTTGTTATATTCGGCCATGAGTTTGTATAATTGGTTTGTAATAGATTAAATTTGTTTATTCAAGCTCAAGAGCTTAGGGAGTCTAATTCGGAAAAGAGAAAAAGCTACCTAACCGAATAGTCGATCTGTAATCGTTCGGCAATTTCCGAGGTAAGTTCTTAAGTATTTGAGTTTGATTCCTTTGTAAGTTTTTAGTGATTAAACGTTGAGTAAATTCAATCATAATAGGACATAATGAGTTGATTTAATAAGATATGATGTGGTCATGATATGTCTTAAACTCAAATGGTAAGTTCATAAGTGTTTGGACTTGGAAATTTAAGAGCAAATTGTAATAATTTGCTTTGGACAGCGCAGTAACGTGATTTTAGAAAATCACTATAAATTGTTGGTGTGGAATTATAGGCTGAATAAAATGTGTAATCAAAGCTTAGTTAGTCTAATTTCTTACAAAAGAGACCGTGTAAGCAAAGAAATTCCCTATAAAGAGATATTAAAAGTTGTGTGGGACAATGTCAGAATGACTCCGAAATCCCCTGTTCTGTTTTTGGAAAATCATTATAATTTGTAAAAAAATGGTTATAAGATAATATTTATATTCTTAGACTCCTTAATGAGTCTAGTTTCAAATGAAATCAAATAGAATACATTATGAATTCTGTACAATGAAAAATTTGATTCGTAGTGAAGAGTGGTCAGATTAGTCAAATAGTGAAACAGGGGAAACTTTAAGAAAAATCTGGTACTGATTGGCCAAACCTAAAATTCTGGAAATTTTATGGATGGAAGATATACGAGTCTATATTCAGGGAAAATTAATGGCAAGTGATTTGGAGTTTTGTAGCTCCAGTTATAAATAATTTAGTGACTATTGCTCAGGAAAATAGCTCGTAGTGAATATGTGATTTTGTTGTAAATATGGATAAAACTTGTTTTAGTTGCTCACAAGCTATTGATTAAACTCATACGTGAATTCTAAATCGTGATATTGTAAAACGATATATGAGTGCTAGACGGATCTTCGATATTAAAATTTTTGAAATTGTAAGTTTATGAGTATTCGAATATGAAATGATAGTATGGCGTGAAATTGAATTATTCATTGGAAAATGATTGGTGTAGATTCGGCCAAGACAAAGTGTATACATGATAGTATATGTGGTATGTGAAGTATATTTGGATAATTGTGATGTGAATTCATGAAAATTTATATTTTGATTTAGGATTTTATGTGATGAATGTGAGCATGCATATGTGTGATAAGGCCGAATGGCCAATGTGGTGAATGTGAACATGCATATATGTGATGAGGCCGAATGGCCAATGTGATAAATGTGAGCATGCATATATGTGATAAGGCCGAATGGCCAATGTGATGAATGTGAGCATGCATATGTGTGATAAGGCCGAATGGCCAATGTGGTGAATATGAAAATGCATATATGCGGTAAAGCCGAATGGCTAGTGTGAAATATGTAGGCGATGTGCGTATATTGTGGCCGAACGACCAAATGTGAAAGGTGTGTATTATTAGATATTTGATGAGGCAAATGAATTACAAATATGACAGTCGATGTGAATGTTGTAACATGTGATTAAATGTACATGAAACTTGGAAATATATTCCGGGTGAGACCCGATGACTACGTGTGGAGATTATGTCCGGGTAAGACCCGATGACTACGTGTGGAGATTTTGTCCGGGTAAGACCCGATAACTTCGTGTGGAGATTACGTCCGAGCTAAAGGTCTCGCCGATAATCCGAGTAGAGGTTAAAGCTATAAGACTTCGTAATAAGAATTGCTTATAAATATATTCAATGCGAAAGGTTAAACAGGTATGTACTCCAAGTTTATATGTGAGCTTGATTTGCACTAAATCATAAGGTAGTTATGTGATGCATACGAGAGCAATCTATGAGACTATTCCTATGATTATGTGACATCGGATCAGTGTGAGAGGTTATGTGAAATCATACGATATATCTATGTCACATGAGCTCACTTTTATGTGAAAGTTTATCTGCCTATTGTATATGATGAGATGTGCATATTCGGTAAAGGGATGGTATGCCCGAAGGAAGAGTGAAATAAAAATACGAACAACTATGTTATAATTTGATTGTTATCTGTTGACACTACTTAAAACTTACTAAACATTGTAATGCTTACTCCGTTTACTCTATTTCCTCTGTTTTATAGATCTCATTGCGAAGCTACAGGCTCGGGGATCGTCAGCAACTAGTCACACTATCACTATCCACTGCTTGTTACTGTTATGTTTAGAACTATTTTATGGCATGTATAGAATAGACTAGTGGCGGAAGAATATTTTTGGTTAATGTATATAAGCCATGTGAAAATGGCATCTTTTGAATGTTTACTTAGTGAAGTTTAAATTTTATCTCTGGCTGTGCTTATTACTTATTTAAATGAATGATCTTTATTTCAAGAAAAAGTTTAAAATTTTACTGTTCTGACATGAGTTACAAGTCCGGTAATGCCCCTTACCTATTCTGGCGACGGTTACGGGATAGGGGTGTTACACATCTAACTCTTTAACTCTCAACTGATAATAGCCTGATATCAAGTTTATCTTCAAGAACACTGTTACCCCTTTCACTAGTTGAACAAATCATCAATTCTTGGTAAAGGATACTTGTTCTTTATCATAACCTTGTTAAGTTGACAATAATCAATACAAAGCCTCAAAGATCTGTCTTTCTTCTTGACGAATAACACTGGTGCACCCCAGGGCAAAAAACTCGATCTCACAAAACCCTTATCTATCAACTCTTGCAACTGAGATTTTAATTCTTTCAATTTGGTTAGAGCCATTCTATACGAAGCTATCGATTTTGGTGAAGTCGCTGGTAGTAAATCAATAGTAAACTCAACCTCTCTGATTGGTGGTAATCCAAGCAATTCTTCTGGAAACACATTTGGGTTTTCACATACTACCAACATGGATTCGATCTTCAATTTAGAATCTTTCGTATTCAGCACATACACAAGATAAGCTTCACAACCTTTTCTTACATACCGTTGAGCCAACATCAACGAAATCACAATTGGAAACTCACCCGACTCATTCGGTTCAATCCGAAGAATTTCATTATTTTGACATTTCAATTCAATAATCTTTCGTCTACAATTCACTACGACATCATGTAGAGTCAACCAATCCATTCCAAGAATTAGATTAAACCCATCAAACGGTAAAAGCATTAAGTCGGTCGAAAAACAATGACCCTGAATCATTAAAGGACAACTCTTGCAAAATTTAACAACTAAGACATATTTGCTTAAGGGATTTGACACCTTAATCACATACTCAGTAGACTCAACAAGAAAATTCTTACTAGATACCAAAATCATTCAAATATAAGAATGAGTTGATCTAGGATCAATCAGTACAACTACATTAGTATCATTTAGAGAAAATGTACTAGTGATAACATCAGGGGATGACGCATCTTCGCGAGGGCGAATAGCGTAGGTTCTAGTAAATGCTCTGACCTCTAATCTCACAGTGAACTCTTTTGTTACACCTCTACTACTATTCCCACTTCTAGTATTTCTCAGTGGCCTCTCTCTAGTGGCAGTGTTACTCGGCCTTGCATTCTGAAAATTATCTTTCTTAACCATTTCAGGACAATCTCGAATAAAGTGATCTTGGGAGCCACATTTAAAGCAAGCCCGATTATTCATCCTACATTCATCGAGATGTCGTCTACCACAGTATTGACATTCATGTCAATTAGACCTAGCATTACCAACACTCGCTATTGACTTAGTTTGGGCCTTAGAACCCAAATATTGCTACCTACGATCTCTGTTGGAATACCCAGTTGTAACATTTGAACGAGTATAAAAATCCCTTGATTTGTTTGACAAAGACTGAAATGAATTATTCATTGGTCTTTTTCTTGAATCTCTAGTCTCAAACTCATATTTTCTTGTTTCTGTGCTCATCTCTTCAACCTTGCAAGCTCGGTCGACTAGCACAACAAATTCCTTCAACTCTAAAATCTATCTTCGTTCAACCCATCTTCCAATCTCTTGCACATGATAGCCTTGGTGGAAACACATTCCCAAGCATACTTACTGAGCCTAGCAAACTCTCGCTCATATTCAATCACAAACATGCGGCCCTATTTCAGCTCTAAAAACTTTCTGAACTCATCCTAAAAGAATCCCAGGTAACCCTTTCTCTCGATACCACTGATACATGAGTATTCCTCCACCAATATGTGGAGTCCCTTAGAAGTGATTTAGCACATTTCAAACACTCATTTGGTGTGCAAGAAAGCTCATCAAATACCTTGATAGAGTTCTCAAACCAAAACTCTGCCCTCTCGGGATTATCGTCAATATTGGCTCTAAATTCTTTAGCCCCTTATTTTCAAATCTTATCAACTGGAGGCTTGTTCAGCCTTAACAATTCTACACCTTATAGAGCTACGGGAATTGATTGGGGGTTAGGCAGGGGTGGAGGATGTTGGGTAGTCGAATTTGTTTGAACAAACTCGACAAACCACTCATTCATCCTTTAGACGAAGACTTCCCTAGCCTCTCCTTCCTAATTAATCATCACTGGCCTACTTTCAGATGGCGTTGTCCCTTGGGTGGGAGCCAACACATGACTTTCAATATCATCAGCTACATCTTGGACGGGATCCATTTACAAGATGAAAACACAATTTAAATTGTCAAGAGTCGCCGCACTATCACAAATTAAATATGACATGTATAGCTAGACTCACACACATGCTACGTTGTTCCGAGAATCAGCTAAAATATAGCTCTGATACCATTAAATGTAACACCCCTTATCCGCATTCAATGTCGGAGCGGTATACGAGGCATTACTGGAGTCACATCACAATCAAACTTACAATTTCGAGTTATAAAGTTCCGACCAAATTAAAACCATTTGTATTCAAGCATAAAGTCACTAATGCAAACCTATGAAGCCCAAAGTCCCTAATGCTAGCCTACGAGACCTAAAAACATGCTTCAAAATTGGTTCGGGACTAAATTAAGCACTTAGGAAGGTTTTACAAACTTAGAAGAAATTTTGCTATGAACAGCGGTTACATGCCCGTGTGGTTTGGGACACACCCGTGTCCTTAACCTGTGTAACTCTTTATTTTGCAAAGCATGAACAAATTAAGGTCACACAGCCAAGTCACACGCCTGTTTGCTAGGCTGTGTTGTTAACTAAGTTTTCATAAAATAGGTGCAAACTTCACACGCTCGGGACTCACTCTGTGCTTGAGGCCGTGTCCCTCACATGGCTGAGACACACGCCTGTGTTTTTGCCTGTGTGCTCAATTCTGAGCATTCTATTTCTCAAAATTAAGGTGCAGGGGACACATAGGCGAAACACATGCCCATGGGGCAACCGTGTGTCACACACGGCCTAGACAAACGCCTGTGTGTCTACCCTTATGGACAAAATAAAGGCTATTTACTATGCCATATGTCACCCTATTTTCCACCTACACAAACAAAAGTTCAATGGCATAGATCATGATTTACTTAGGTAACCAAACACCCACAAAACAAGCCCAAATCATGTCATTTCATTATCCACACTCAACACATTTACAGCACCATAATTTGTCAAACCAAATCATAACAACTCACGTTCTACAAGTTTCAATATGGCTACTAATAACATGTATAATTTTACTTTGTTTTCCAGGCACACCAATGAGCAAATCTTAACCATTCAACAACCAAAACCATTAAGCCACATTCAACCATTTACTAAGCATTTATAAACCACGTCACACAAGAGATAATTGCACATGCATTCATATATAAATATATATATAAAAGCTTACAACCAATTCAACCAAAATGAGCCAAGTTACATGGCCAAATACCACATAAGCCTTTGACAATTACAAGCCAATGCATTTGACCAAATAATAATGACACATATAACAAAATGACAAAGTCCCTATACATGCCATACTCTCAAAATGTTTAAAATCATCGATACCCAAAATGATAGTTGATAGTGTGATACGATCTCTGACAATCTCCAACCCGAGCTAGCTTGGTGACACTATAAAACATAGAAATGAAATAGAGTAAGCTATATAGCTTAGTAAGCTCGTATGAACGAAATAAGCAAACCTTACCATGCATTAACATGCAAGTAATTTAACGTAAGGTAACATAATTTACCAAAATCTCATGATCGAAATCACTACCATCACAAACTTACCTTAAAATCGTCATATCATAAATTAATAATCATAAGCTTTAAGTACATACCTGTACCATCTCGAAATAATTTCATATACATTCTCATCATTGTCATACCCAATGAACAACTCGAGATAATAAATTTGGATAATCGGGAAACCTTGCACACAAGGTGCGACATATGTAGACATTGCTACCTCTATCTCATATCACATATATGCTCGCTCTCGAGCCAAAAATGGTCCTGCTCACACAAGCTATCAATCAAGGCATAGCTACTTGGTGCTGCTCACACAAGCTAACAAGTAACCGCAACATATGCCAGTATACTCAGCCACCAGTAGGATGTACAGGACCAACACTCGGATCACATAACATAAAACCCTAGTGACATGTTACTTGTATCCTAATCTATTCCTAAGGTTTGATTGGGATTTCTCGCTTGCCAAAGCATCGTCAAATGTGTCTGTAAGGTCTATTACACAATTCATGCATAAATTAAAGCATTTAAACATGTTTAAAGTAAAGTTTATTTAACATACGAACATACCTCGGCTACAAAAATGACCAAAGAGATCTACTCGTTAATTACTTTATTTTTCCCCCGATCTAGACTCGAACTTCATTTTTCTTGATCTATAATACCACATTTAACTTATTTAATCATCACATTATTCAATTCATCCCAAAAACACATTATGGAAAAATTTACATTTTTGCCCCTAACTTTTCAACATTTTACAATTTAGTCCCTAGGCTCGTAAAATGAATTTCATTCAATTTTATCACAAATCAAGCCTAGTTGATTGGTATTTTTACTCATAACAAGACACATTTTTCATTTATTCACACTTTTTTACACATTTTATAGACTTTTACAAATAAGTCCCTATTTAACGTTTTTACCAAAAATCAGTTTACAAAAGGCGCTTAACACACAACAAACATGTATTTTCTACTATCAAACATCAAAATACAAGCATATTCAACTTGGGTAAAATTTTGGACATTAATTTTCTTTCAAATTAGTCCTTGGAATAGCTAAATCAAACTACAAGAATCTCAAAAATATAAAAATCATTAAAAATTTCGGCTATAAGTGACTGAATTGAAGAAGATGGAATCTTTTATTTAGTTATTTTGGCTTTATTTACCAAATTACCCACTTACCCCTCACTTAAACTTTGAAATTTTACCTAGTCCATGTCCATTTTTGTCCATCCTACAATATAATGGTCTAATTACCATTTAAGGATCTCTAATTTAGAATTTCATAACAATTTATTACCTTTAGCCTATAGAATTCAAATATTGCACCTATTTCAATTTAGTCCTTCTAGCCAAATTGAGTACACAATCGATAAAATTTTTTAACAAAATTTTCACACAATTATTCTATCATGTTGTAGACCTTAAAGAAATAGTAAAACAACTATTTTTACTTCAAATTTATGGTCCTAAAACCACTATTCTGATTTGACCCAAATACGAGCTGTTATAATAACATCTAGGCCGAGTTTGGGTGTTACATTTAATAGTATCAAAGCCAGGTTACAAAACTCATGCTGTGAATTTTGGGTTCCAAAATTGTGTTTTGAAAAAAGAACTTGTTTTCAATTAACTTCAATCATTTTGAGTAAGTATGTGGTACACCGAGTCTTTGATGCTGATCCTGTAAGTATTTCTGAACTTGGATAGAACTTTTTGGAAATAGTATAGTTAGTACTTTCTAAAACTGTATTGAGTTAGTTAGAGACTAAAACTTTTGAAATACTTCTTAACTTCTAATAGTTTAAGCATAAAATATCTACTAATAAACACTGGAACTCCTGCATAAAATTTTATAATGTAGATAAAACAAAAAAATATGACGAGCACTTTTGGAACTCGTGGTCATGATATTCGTGGGTGCGGCGAGCACCGTAGGGGGCCTCGAGCTGAGTCTTCCTCTCTGGTCAGTATGCCAAATTTGGATATGAATGAGATATCAGTTTCACTTGCTACTGAGTCTGGGTCTTAAAGCCACTCGGCTGGGGATGACACACTAACCCAAGCCATGTTAAGAGTTTTGGAGAGGGTCGCTGGACCCCATTTTGGATCTGGGGGCGTGGGTTGGTAACTGAACGACTCTGGTCCAATAGAGCTGAGTTGTTTAGGGGCATCATTAGAGTCGCCCCTACTATGGTCAAGTATTGGTTAGAGGGCATCTAAAGGATTATGAACGACATCGACTGCACTCCTAAGCAAAAATTAAAGGGTGCAGTTCCTTTGCTTCGCGATAAGGCATATTAGGGGTGGTTGTTAGTTGAGGAGGGTACTCAGCTGGATCGTCTGAACTGGGATTACTTTAAGACTACCTTCTAGTGGAAGTACGTGGGTGCAAGCTATATGGATGCTCATAGGGTGAGTTCATGAATCTCACACAAGGCAATAAATTTGTGGCCTAGGATGAGGCCAAGTTTCTGAGATTAAGCTGCTACACTCGAGGCATAGTGGTATCCGAATATGGGAAATGTGTTTTTTTAGGATAGTGTGATGGATAGTCTGAGGGTTTTGATTGCTTCGTAAAGTGAGCGTGAGCTCGCTGTTCTTGTGAATAAGGTGAAGATCACCGATAAGGTTAAGCACGTAGAGCACCAGAATAGAGATCAAGAGAGAGGAAAGAATAAGAGGGATTTAAAGCCCTCTAGTTCTGTTTAGAGGCCAAAGAAATGGGCCAGACCTAATGGGCCTATAAGAGTGGGAGTTTTTGTTGCTCCTGCTGGAATTTAGCTTTGTGGTGATTATGGTAAGCCCCCTTCGGACGAGTGTTAGAGAAGATTAGGGGCTTGTCTGCAGTGTGGGTCTTTGGAGTACTAAATTAGAGAGTGTCCATATCATGCTGATCAGATGCATGCTATGAGACAAGGTTTTGTTCAGCCTTAGAGGGTAGTACAATAGCCACCTAGGGGCCGTGGATCGGCTAGGGTGGTAATGGTATGGCCGAAGGATAGATAGCACCGGGCAGAGGTGCTAATCAGACTGAGGTGAGGCAGCCTACGTTAATTTATGTTGCTTGATATCGAAAGCATAGAGACACCCCTGATGTGATCACGGGCACATTTTTTTATTTTTGATGCTCCATATATTGCTTTAATAGACATAGGTTCTACACACTCTTATGTAGCTAGTACTATTTCTGAGAACTTGGGGATTTTAGTTGGGTGTACCTCTGGTGAGATTACTGTATTGAGTTTATTGGGGCAATCGGTTCGGGTTAATAGACCATATAGGAATGTTTTGTTAGAGGTACAAGAGGCTATGTTTCCTACAAATTTGATGGAGCTACTGTTTGGGGAGTTCGACTTAATTCTGGGTATGGACTAGTTGGTTGAGCACCGAGTTAGTTTGGATTGTATGACTAAGAGGGTTGTTCTGAGAACCATGGATGATAAAGAGGTGATTGTGATTGGTGAGTGTTGGGATTACTTATCTAATGTAATTTCCACTCTAGTGGCCAAGAAATTAGTTTCGGAAAGGGTGTGAGGCGTATTTGGCCTACGTCAGTGTTTCAGTTTCTCTAGACTCTTCTGTTGGGGATATTAGAACAATGAGGGAATTTTCAAATGTTTTTCTTAAGGAGTTACCGAGTTTATCTCTGAATCCAGAAGTTGAGTTAAGCATTTAGCTTCAACCAGATACAGCTCCAGTGTCCATCACTCATTATCGTATGGCATCGAAGGAGCTTATAGAGCTTAAGGCTCAATTTCAAGAGCTTCTGGATCATGGTTTCATCCATTCTAGTGTGTCTCCATGGGGGCACCAGTTCAGTTTTGTGAAGAAAAAGGATGATACCATGAGGATGTACATCGACTACTAGTAGTTAAATAAACTGACTGTGAAGCATAAGTACCCACTGCCAAGGATCAATGATTTGTTTGATCAATTTTGTGGGGTTGCTATATTCTTGAAAATAGATCTCCAATCTGGGCATCATCAACTTAGAGTTAACAAAGATGATATTCATAAGACGGTATTTTGGACTCGTTTTGTGTACTATGAGTTTTTAGTTATACCCTTTGGTTTGACGAATGCTATGGCTGCATTCATGGATATGATGAACTGAGTGATTCAGCCGTATCTGGATCAGTTCGCCATAGTCTTCATTGATGATATTCTGGTGTACTCTAAGAACGAGGATGAGCATGATTAGCATCTTAGAGTAGTGCTTCAGATTCTTCGACAAAAATAGCTCTACGCTAAGTTTAGCAAGTGTGAGTTTAGGTTGTGAGAGGTAACGTTTTTGGGTCACATGGTTTTTGCTGAGGGGATCTGAGTTGATCTTAGAAAGATTGAGGCTGTGCTTGATTGGAAACAGCCTAAAAGTGTATTTGAGATTCGCAGTTTTCTGGGACTTGCGAGTTATTATCGAAGGTTTGTTGAGGGATTTTCACTTATTGTAGCTCATTTAACTAAGCTTCTACACAAGAATATTCCCTTCGTCTAGTCTGATGCGTAGCAGTTGAGCTTTGAGAAGCTCAAATCTGTTCTAACTTAGGCTCTTGTTTTGGTATTGTGACACCCCTAATTTGACCCTAGTCGGAAAGCGGTTTCGGGACCACTAAACCGAGTAACCAAATTATTTGAACATGATATTTATTGTCTAAAATAAATGTGTGAAAATTTTAAGCTTCGATTTAGTAAATTTCATGTGAATTTAGTCAATAGGACTTATGTGTGACATTTTTGAAATGTGATAGATCAAAACATAAGGACCTATTAGTGCATGTTGAAAAACGGGGGACTTGCATGTCAATTTTCCCCCCATCTAGTAGTGGCGGCCATGACATTAGGATGGACAAAGGGTGATGGGCAAAACATGTCATAGACATGTTGTGTTGGTGCATCATTGGAGGAAACAATAAAATAAAGAGCATGGGCAATAAAATATTAGTGTTAGTAGGATGAGAAACAAAAAAAAAAGAAAGGATATGTGTGATTGTCCCCCCCCTTGCCGTGCGTTGAAGGAAAGAAAACAAAAAAAAAGTGTTCATCCTTTGGTTCATCCTTGGCCAAAAATTTTAAGGAGGAAGGAAGAAGAAAGATTGAAGAGGTTCGGCCATGCATGTAACTAGGCTAAGGTATGTTTGATGATGTTCCATGAGATCCGTGCATGTTTTAGTTGTTAGCTTGAGTTCTACCTAGCCCATGGTCTAAATCTTGCTATGTGATGGAAATGACACTCGGCCATGAATGCATCATTCTTGCTTGGTGTTGATGTTGTGTTGGTGAGATATCAAGTTATTTTTGTGACCAAGTTGAGATTTGAATTTTTGGAATGAGTAAGGTTTTCAGTTATGTTGTTTTGTATGAGTAATGGATTGTTGAGTTCATGCTATTATGAATAAAATTGATTAAGAGAGGCTTGAGATAATTAAATATGCATGTTGGTGGTAAGATGAGCATTCGGTTTTTATCATGGAAGCATAGGAAGCTTGTTAAAGTTGAATTTTAGAAAAGTTAAATGTGTGTGTGCTTGTGCTAGTGCCGACTGTGCCTAGGGTGATTTAGCATTGAGTTTGGTGTTATATGAATTGAGTTTTATGGTTTTGGATTTTTAAGTGTTGTTAAATACTTTGAATAATATATATATGTGGCTTTGAAATGTGAAACTCGGCCAAGTGGTTATAAGCATGATTTTAGAGATTCAATGATATTCGGCTGATTTGAATAATTCATGGCACCCCAAGCAAATTAGTTTTAGATGTTAATAAATATTGAAATTATTTAAAAGCATATTACCGAATGTGATTTTAGTCAATGATTCGGTTATGAGTGCTGATTTGTTTTATAATTAGCCGAATGTGTATATGTATACTATGAGGTGGTTTAGCTTAAAGAAAATTAAGGTGCTCGGAAGGTGATTGTCGTGGATAGTTTAAGTAATGAAATTTAAATTCTGTTATGTAAAGTGATGACATTGCTGTTTGCAAATTTGAAGTTAAAAATTGTTGATTGAGCATCAAGAGCTTATGGAAACAAAGTCGGATCGTGGAAAAAGGGAAATTGGTCGAATAGTTGGAATTGACGTACATTAGCGATCGAGGTAAGTTTTAAGTATTAAAGCCTATAATGTGATTGAGTATGATATGTTAAGCACATATTAAAAGAATCATAACTCTATTGTAAATTTTTATGCATATAGCCTAATGGCTATTATGAAGTATAGGTAAGTTATTGATATGATATGTTGCCAAATGGATATGATATTATGAAGTGCTAAAAGGATATGTCAGAAGAGTAAAATTGTGATAAACCTGCTTAGGACAGCAGCAGTAACATGAATTTAGAAAATCACCATAAATTGTTGGAGTTGAATGGGAGGCTGAATAAATTATGAAATTAAAGCTTAATGAGTCTAGTTTCTTATAAAAGAAACCGTGTAAGAAAATTTATTTCCGATAATGAGATATTTAAAGTTGTGTGAGACAGTGGAGAATGACACTGCAATCCTCTGTTCCGTTTTTAGAAAATCATTATAAATTGTACAAAAAATGTTTATAAGATAAAATTTATATGCTTAGACTCCTTAATGAGTCTAGTTTCAAATGAAATCAAATACAACACATTTTGAATTCTGTAAAATGAGAAATCTGATTCGTAGTGAAGAGTGGTCAGATTAGTCAAACAGTGAAACAGGGGAAACTTTAAGAAAATCTGGTATTGATTGGACAAACCTAAAATTCTGGAAATTTTATGGATGGAAGATATACGAGTCTATATTCAGGAAAATTAACGGAAAGTGATTTGGAGTTTTGTAGCTCCAGTTATAAATGATTTAGTGACTATTTCTCAGGAAAAACAGCTTGTGCTGAATTTGAGATTGTGTTGTAAACCTTGATAAACTTGTTCTAGTTGCTCATAAGCTATTGATTAAACCCATACGTGAATTCTAAATTGTGATATTGGAAAATGATAGATGTAGATTCAGCCAAGACAGTGTATATATGTGATAAGGCCTAATAGCCGATGTGATGAATGTGAAAGTGTATATATGTGATAAAGCCTAATGGCCGATGTGATGAATGTGAAAGTGTATATATGTGATAAAGCCTAATGGCCGATGTGATGAATGTGAAAGTGTATATATATGTGATAAAGCCTAATGGCCAATGTGATGAATGTGAAAGTGTATATATATGTGATAAAGCCTAATGGCCGATGTGATGAATGTGAAAGTGTATATGTGTGATAAGGCCTAATAGCCGATGTGATGAATGTGAAAGTGTATATATGTGATAAGGCCTATGGCCGATGTGATGAATGTTAAAGTGTATATATGTGATAAGGCCTAATGGCCGATGTGATGAATGTGAAAGTGTATATATGTGACAGGGCCGAGTGGCCAACGTGATGGATGTGAAAGTGCATAAAGGTGATAAGTCCCGAAGGGCATTTGTGTCAGTACTATATCCGAGTTAAAACCCCGAAGGCTTTATGCGAGAATATTATCACTGATTAATGTCCGTAAGCTTCGTGCTCGTACTATATCCGAGCTCTACAGACTCGATGACTACGTGTGGGAATTTTGTCCGGGTAAGACCCGATAACTTCGTGTGGAGATTATGTCCGGGTAAGACTTCGTAATAAGAATTGCTTATAAATATATTCAATGCGAAAGGTTAAACAGGTATGTACTCCAAGTTTATATGTGAGCTTGATTTGCACTAAATCATAAGGTAGTTATGTGATGCATACGAGAGCAATCTATGAGACTATTCCTATGATTATGTGACATCGGATCAGTGTGAGAGGTGATGTGAAATCATACGATATATCTATGTCACATGAGCTCACTTTTATGTGAAAGTTTATCTGCCTATTGTATATGATGAGATGTGCATATTCGGAAAAGGGATGGTATGCCCGAAGGAAGAGTGAAATAAAAATACGAACAACTATGTTATAATTTGATTGTTATCTGTTGACACTGCTTAAAACTTACTAAGCATTGTAATGCTTACTCCGTTTACTCTGTTTCCTCTGTTTTATAGATCTCATTGCGAAGCTACAGGCTCGGGGATCGTCAGCAACTAGTCACACTATCACTATCCACTGTTTGGTACTGCTATGTTTTGGATTATCTTATGGCATGTATAAAATAGACTAGTGGCGGAAGAATATTTTGGTTAATGTATATAGCCATGCGAAAATGGCTTATATATGTTTGAGCATAATGTTATAATCATTTGGTATGGAATGGTTAATCACTACCATAATTTGTGCTATTTATGCTAAAAGGGCTAGTTGAATCATGGAAACTATGAAATAGGTAAAGTCTACCTTAAAGGCAGATGCTGGCAGCAGCAGTGATGTAGATTTGGAAAATCACTAAAAATAGTAGGATTGGAATTAAATAATGAATAAATTATGTAAATGAACCTTGATGAATCTATTTTCATAGGAAAGTAACGAAACGATCATATGGAAATTATGTTAAGAGATATTTAGGTTCTTGTGAGACAGGGCCAGAACGGTTTCTGGATTCCCTGTTCCGACTTTGGAAATTCATTATAAATTAACCAGAGATAATTAGGAGTCATTCCATATATGTATAGATTCCTCTCTGAGTCTAGTTTCTATAGAAACAAACGGAATCAGTATTGAAGCTCTGTGCAGGGAGATATCCAAGTCGTAATGCGCAAAGGTCAGTGTAGTCGATCCCTGTAACATGGGAGACTTTGACTAATAAACTGTACTAATTGGCCCAACCAAAAATTCTAGAAAAAAATATGTAGATGGGCATATGAGTCTAGTTTCAGGGAAAAATTACGAAACTGAGTTTTGAGTTGTGAAACTCAAGATATGATTTTTAAGGTGACAGTGTCGCAGTTAGCCAACTGCCTGGAAAATTTTAAAATGGACTGCGATAGTAAGCGAATTTAGTCTGTGAACCCCTCGTGTCCGACTCCGGCAACGGTCTCGGGTACGGGGTGTTACAGGTATAGCCTGAATCTAGTAAAGAGTTTGTGGTTTACAGCAATGGTAAGGTTGTGGCTTATGCGTCCCGTCAGCTTAAGTCACACGAGGGGGATTATCCGACACACGATCTCGAGTTAGCTATTGTGGTGTTTGCTTTGAAGATCTGGAGGTACTATCTATATGGTGAGAGGTGTATCATCTATACCGATCACAAAAGCCACAAGTACCTCCTTACTCAAAAGGAGTTGAATCTTAGGTAATGTCGATGGATTGAGTTGCTCAAGGATTATGATTATACGATAGAGTATCATTCCAGTAAGGCCAATGTGGTAGCTGATGCTATTAGTCGTAGAGCAATGACTGATTTGAGGGTGATGTTCGCTCATGTTAGTCTGTTCAATGATAAATGTCTATTAGTCGAGTTGCAAGTTAAATCGGCTTGGCCTTGGGAAGATTCGAGAAAAGCAGTTAAGGGATGATTATCTGGTTCTACGGTTCTGTCAGGTTGAGAGCAATAGTGCATCTGATTTTGGACTAAATAAGGATAGAGTTCTGTGTTTTCAAGGATGAGTTTGTGTACCAAACTATTCTGATCTGAAACAGTCGATTCCGAGGGAAGTGCATAGTAGCCCTTATTCTATGCATCTCGATGGTAATAAAATGTATTGGGATCTTCTTGAGTTGTACTGGTGGCCGGGTTTGAAACAAGTGGTAACAAATTTTGTTGCTCGTTGTTTGACGTACCAGCAAGGTAAGGCTGAGCATTAGTTGCCTTCGGGTTATACTAAACTTGACATTTGAGGAGGAGCCGATTCAGATTTTGGATCAAGATATTAAAGTTTTGACAAGGAAGTCCATATCGTTAGTTAAGGTTCTGTGGTAGAATCATGGCACTAAGGAAGCCACGTGGGAAACTGAGGACTTGATGCATCAATAGTATCCTCATCTATTCAAATTAGGTAAATTTTGTAACACCCCTTCCCCGAGTCTGAGGTCGGGACTGGGCACGAGGAATTACTTGACTTAAATACATGCATACAATCATTTTGGGTCATAAAAATTTGATCGAATTTGAAACTTTTCAATCTTAATGCCCAAAACACAGTCTAAAGGCCCGTGTATCCATTTTGACTTGGCCGTGCTAAAGGCCCGTGTGGTTCACACAGCCTAAGCACAAGGGGACACGCTCGTGCCCCGAGCCCGTGTGAATTAAATTCCAAATTCAAACCTACAGAGGCTTTCACAGGCTAAGAAGACGACCGTGTCTACAGCCCGTGTTCCCCATATGGCCATGACACACCCATGTTGTAACCCATGTGTAAAAACCTTGACATTCTATTTCTGACGTCAACAACAAATTAAAAGTATACGGCCAAGGTACACGCCCGTGGCCAACGACCTTGTCCTCCACACGGCTGAGACACACAGCCGTGTTTTTGCCCATGTGATTACTAGCATGCATACTGACTTGCAAATTCAAGGTGCAGGGGACACACGGTCGATTAACATGCCCATGGGGCTGACAGTGTGTCACACACGACCTAGGCACACGCCCGTGTGTTTAGCCGTGTGGACAAAAAGAGGCTATTTACCAAGCCTTTTTTCCATCCTTACTTACACCTACCTATAAAGAAATGCATACCACCAATTCACACGGCAACACAAAGCCAATTTAACCACATTGCACTTTAACAGTCTAACAAAAACTTGATTAGTCATGCGATTTACTCATTTATGAAATCATCATCATTTGCACTTATCAATAACCAATATTAGCCACCATCCATGGAATTATACAAAATGACTAAAGAGCTATGACAAGCCATTCATTTGGCCTAAAACAATACGACCATTACAAAAAGACTAGTTTCTATACATGCCATAATCAAAATGATAAAACTAGCTATAGCAAATGCTTTAGGGATATTGTGACTGGCTTCTCCGACGTAAGGCGATGATCTATGAGCTACTTTGGCGGCACTATAAGAAAATGGAAAGGAAAAGAGGTAAGCATAAAGCTTAGTAAGTTGCATGCAAATAATGAGTAACTATAGGCTACCATAAGGGATCATAATCCCAACATATCTCAATTTGCACATGAAAGTAAGGATTCATTAACACTACTTGCTCATATTTGTTTCTCAACAATCATGAAACATTGGTTTGAATTCACATTTCATAATTCGTGTAAAATACACAAGTAGACATACGCATAACTTACTCACTTTCCTCCTTTACTAAAAATACAACGTAAACGAAGCTCGTATGTCGTAATTGTCATTTAGGTACTTGTACCACTCACCACATGGTCATAAGTTCTCTCATTTCGACATAAACCATAAATCTCCCATTGAACCATTTGGAATACTACAGAATATTCAATAGCCCCAAACATGGGATAAGGTGTCGACGCCATGTCCAAAACATGGTCTTATACTGACTAGCACATCAAAGTCGATGCCATGTCCCAGACAGGTCTTACACTGAATTTCATATATCAAGGTCGATTCCGTGTCCTAGACAGGTCTTACATTGACTCTCATTTATCGATGTCGATGCCATGTCCCAGATAGGTCTTACATTGACACACAACAAGCTGACGCCATGTCCCAGACAGGTCTTACACTAGCTTGTATATCTCAAGGCTGATGCGTGTCCCAGACATGTCTTACACTAGCTCTCGTCTCAATGCTGGTGCATGACCCTGACATGTCTTACGCTGGCTCTCATAATGTGGCCGATGCATGTCCCAGACATGTCTTACACTACACACATATCACCTAATGTCATGGCATGAATATCCAATTCTATTCCTAATGTTCAACCGGGAGTCTTTATTACATTAATTTCTTAACATGCATACTCATATTCACAATCAAAACAATTTATGCGATATCAATTCAATCATAAATCATAACAATATAGTTGCATTATTAACATACAACTTATCTCGGAATACAAAATGAAGGCGACTAGTTGATTTACTCTACTTGCTTGGCTTTCCCTAGGTTTAGGTTTGGATTTTGTATTTCTTGATCTAAAATAATAAAAATCCACTCATTTAATGACTAAATAAATTTAGACAATCAAAATTCACATTTTTTGCAAAATGGCCATTTTTCCCTTAAACTTTCACAAAATGACCATTTTACCCCTAGGCTTAAAATCGATTTTTATCAAATTTCTTCATGCCTTAAGCCTAGCTGAAGCCTTTTTACTCTTATAGCAACCCAAAATTTCCATTATTTGACCACATTATTATCTATTTTGCAATCTTTACAAAATGGTCTTACTAGGGTTTCCATGAGAAGTTCTTTCACAATATTTGTTTATTTCACAACCATAACTCATATTCTTCCATAAAATTTCAGTTAAAAACATATATGATTTCATGGGAAAACCCTAGACTCTCAACCATTTTGCAAAATAGTCCCCTCATTAGTTAGCTCATGCTACAAGGGTTCTAAAAGTACCAAAATCATCAAAAATAATTATCTAAATCACTTATCTGAGAGAGGAATAAGTGGCTGAAAGTTTCAAGCTTCTAAAACCCTTAATTTTTTGGTATTTTCAGTGGAGGAGAAGGTGATAAAAAATATGATAGCTTTTCTCTTTATTTTATTTATTTTATCAATTAAGTCACCAACACCCCCTAACCTTGACAAATTGGTCAAATCTTGTCCCTATGTCCGGCCAAACTTATTTTAAGGTTCTAATTGCACTTTAAAGACCGCCAATTATGGCTCTCTAGCTATTTAACACCTTTGGCTAGCAAATCACAACTTTTTCACTTTTGTGATTTAGTCCTTTTTCGCAATTAGGCTCACAACGCTAAAATTAATTCACCAAAATTTTCATACACTCATATAATCATATTATGACACCAAAATAATAATAAATATATTTTCTTGACTTCAGATTTGTGGTCCCAAGACCACTTTTTTGACTAAGCCCAAAATCGAGCTGTTATAATTCTCCTCCTTGGAGATTTTCATCCCCAAAAATCATACCAGTGAATATGTTCGGGTATTGACCTCTCATGGTCTCCTCGGGTTCCCATGTGGCTTCCGCGACTCCAAGCCTATGCCAGAAAACTTTCACAAGTGCTATACTCTTATTCCTCAATTATTTAATCTCCCAAGCAAAAATCTTAACTGGCTCTTCGCCATAAGTCATGTCTGGCTGAATCTCAACCTCAGTTGGCACGATCACATGCGAAGGATCAGATCTATATCGATGTAACATTGACACATGAAACACGTTTTGAATCTTTTCCAACTCTGAGGACAAGGCCAATCGGTAGGAAAAAGACCATAGTCTCTCGGTAATCTCATAAGGTCCTATAAAATGAGGGCTCAGCTTGCCTTTTCTACAGAATCTGAGAACTTTCCACCACGGGGATACTTCTAAAGACACCCTATCACCGACTTGAAACTCAATTTTCTTTCGTTTCAAATCCGTGTAGGATTTCTTTCTATCCGAAGCGGACTTCAAACAGTCGCAGATCACCTTAACTTTCTCTTCGATTTCTTTGACTAAATCAACCTCGTGAATCTGACTTTCTCTAAGTTCGGTCCAATATAAGGGCGTCCAACACTTGCATCTTTATAAAGCCCCATAAGGCGCCATTTTTAGACTTGACTGATAACATTATTGTAGGCAAACTCTACCAATGGTAAGTACTTTTTCCAAGTTCCTTGAAACTCGAGAACACAACACCGCAACCTGTCTTCTAAGATCTAAATCACTCTTTCTGACTGACCGTCGGATTGCGGGTGAAATGCCATGCTGAAATTCAGCTTTGTTCCCAATGCCTCTTGCAAATTTTCCAAAATAGCGAGGTAAATCTCGGATCTCTATCTGAAATAATCAACAAGGGTACTCCATGAAGTCTCAGGACCTTAGAAACATACAATTCAGCCAATTTCTTAAGGGAAAAGTCAGTACACATTTTGTCTAAAATGTGCCAACTTGGTAAACCTATCAATAATAACCCAAATGGAATCATTTTTCCTTGGTGTCAAAGGCAACGCTGACACAAAATCCATGGTTACACGGTCCCATTTCCACTCGGGAACCATTACGGGTTGAAGTAAACCTGAAGGTACTTGGTGTTCGACCTTCACTTGTTGACAAATTAGACACTTAGAAACAAACTCTGAAATGTCTCTTTTCATTCCCGACTACCAATACATTTTCTTCAAGTTGTTATACATTTTCACACTACCCGAATGGATAGACAAGCAACCATTATGTGTTTTTCGTAGAATCCTGTGAATAAGTTCATCATCCTTGGGTACACAAACCATATCTTTGAATAATATACACCCATCGGTACCAATCCAAAATTCTGATTCACAATCTGTCTTGATCTAAGCCACCTCAGCTTGCAATTCCTTATCACCCTTTTAAGCTTCACAAATCACTTGAAGGAACATCGGTCTAGCTCTCAGTTCTACATGAACTGAACCATCATTGGCTACAGACAACTGAGTGTTCATGGCCCTCAAGGCAAATAATGACTTTCTACTTAGCGCGTCACTGACTACATTCGCTTTTCCTGGGTGGTATTCGATTATCAACTTGTAGTCTTTTATCAACTCCAACCATCTCTGTTGTCATAGGTTCAACTCCTTCTGAGTCATCAAATACTTGAGGCTTTTAAGGTCGGTGAACACTTGGCATTTCTCACCGTACAAATGGTGTCTCCAAATTTTCAATGCGAACACAATGGCAGCCAACTCTAAATCATGCATCAGGTAGTTTTTCTCATGTGGTTTCAGCTGTCTCAAAGCGTAACGCATCCCAATCCATTCAAAGAGGTGTCGCTATACACTACAAACTCTTTCCCGGTTCCGGTTGCACCAAAACTGGAGCTTTAGTCAGTAAAGCCTTTAATGTCTCAAAACTCTGTTGGCACTCATCATTTTACTCGAACTTGACCTCTTTTTGTAAAATTTTGCTCATTGGAGTAGTTATCATGGAGAACCCTTTAACAAACCGCTATAGTAGCCCGCTTGGCCCAAAAAGCTTCTAATCTTTAACACATTTCTCGATGGTTTCCACTCAATAATGGCCTATATCTTATTAGGGTCAACTCTAATTCCATCACCCGACACGATGTGTCCTAAGAATCCAACCTCTCGGAGCCAAAACTCACTTTTACTAAACTTAGCATACAGCTGCTTATCCCACAAGGTTTGCAAAATAGTTCTCAAGTGCTCCGCATGTTCACTCACATCTTGAGAATAAATCAATATATCATCGATAAAGACCACCATGAACTTATCCAAATACAACTAGAAATTGTGGTTCATCAAATCCATAAATACTGCAGGGGCATTTGTTAAACCGAAGGGCATGACAAGGAACTCATAGTGCCCACATCTTGTCCTAAATGTGGTTTTCAGTATATCTTGTTCCTTTACTCTGAGCTAATAATAACCGGACCTCAAGTCTATCTTGGAAAACACGGTGGCTCCTTTCAATTGGTCAAACAGATCATCTATCCTTGGCAAGGGATACTTGTTCTTTACAATCACCTTGTTAAGCTGTTTATAGTCTATACATAACCTCATCGACCTGTCGTTCTTTTTCACAAAAAGTACCAGAGCACCCCACAGAAAAAATCACGGTCTCACAAAGCCTTTATCTGTTAACTCTTGTAGCTGGACTTTCAACTCCTTTAACTCCATCGAAGCCATCTTATACGGAGTAATCAAGATGGGTGCCGTGCCAGGGACTAATTCAATTCCAAATTCAACTTCCCTAACCAGAGGCAATCTGGGTAATTTCTTCGAAAACACATCTGAAAACTCACATATGACTGGTACTGACTCGATCTTTAATTCAGATGTTTGAGTATTCAACACAAAGGCAAAGTAAGCTTCGCACCCTTTTCTCAAATATCTCTCTGTAGTCACAGACAATATTACTATAGGTGAATTGTCTAATTCATCCGTTTCAATCTGAAAAACATCCTCGCTCCCACATTTCAACTCGATAAATTTTCGTCCACAGTCCACTACAACACCATGAGAAGTTAACCAATCCATCCCAAGGATTACATTAAATTCATTAAAAGACAATAACATTAAGTTAGCCGAAAAAAATGACCCCTAATCATCAAGGGAAAATTTCTACACACTTGGTCAACCAACACATATTTGCCTAAAGGGTTGGACACTTTTACCTCAAATTCAGTGGACTCAACTATTACATTCATACGGGGTATCAATTTCATACAAATATAGGAATGGGTAGACCCCGGGTCAATCAAGGCAACGATAGATATATCATGGATAGAAAAGGTAGCCGTAATCACATCGAGAGACTTTGCCTCTTCACGGACACGTATAGCATAAGTCCTTGAAGGCGCTCTGCCCTCAGACCTCATAGTAGCATCTCTAGGCACACCTCTACTGCTAGCCCCACTTCCCGGATTCTTATATAGTCTACCTCTTGAAGGAGCATTACTCGATCTCACACTTTGATCCATATCTTTCTCAACCATCTCGAGACAGCTACGAATAAAATAGTCCAACGACCCACATTTAAAGCAGCCTTTTTCATTACCTCGGCACTAACTAAAATGACGTCTACCGCACTATGAACATTCTGGTCTATTTGGTCGGGCACTACCAACACTTGCGATAGATGTGGTTTGAGCTTTAGACACTGCATGTTGTTTCCTCTTATTTCTACTCAAAAATCCTACTGACGCATTTGTTTGAGCAGGAAACTCTCTCAATCTCTTGGATGAGGTCTGCTGTGATTTCCCCATGTGTCTTTTCTTTGAGTCACGAGACTTGATGTCAGCTTTTCTCTTCTCTTTGGCCAATTCTTCGTCCTTTCAAGCTGTCTCAACAAGTACTACAAACTTCCTCAACTCTAAAATGCCAACTAATAAATGGATGTCTTCGTTCAACCCATGTTCAAACCTTTTACACATTGTGGCTTCTGTGAATATGCACTCCTTCGTATACTTGCTGAGTCTCACAAACTCGAGCTCATACTCTATCACTATCATACGGCCTTGCTTTGGTTCGAGGAATTCTTTCCTCTTTTGGTCAATGAACCTTTGGCTAATGTATTTCTTCCAGAACTCTTCTTGAAAGAATTCCCACTTTATCCGCTCTCTCGGTATGACCAACACGAGAGTATTCCAGCATTGGTAGGTTGAGTCTTGCAAAAGTGACACTACACACTTCATGCACTCCTGAGGTGTGCATGATATCTCATCAAAGACCCTAATGGTATTCTCCAACCAAAACTTTGCTCTCTCTGGGTCGTCATCTATGTCTGCCCGAAATTCCTCAGCCTCGTACTTTCTAATTTTATCCACTGGAGGTTTCTCTCTTCTAGCCATTTCTGCTCCTTGAGGAGCTATACGAATGGGTTAAGGAATTGAGGAAGGTGGGGGAGGTGGAGTATTCGAATTTGCACGAATAAACACCGAGTACCATGCATCCAACATGTGAAGGTAAGCTTCTCTAGCCCCTCCACCTTGACTCATAGCTTTAATACCACTAAATGTAACACTCTTTCTCGAGCCTGAGGCTGGGACTGGGCACGAGGTATTACCTGACTTAAACACATGCATACAATCATTTCGGGTCATAAAAATTCGATTGAATTTGAAACTTTTCAATCTTAATCTAGAAATTCTTAATATGGGCATACGATGCCCAAAACACACTTTGGAAATGATTTGGGATTAATTCGAATTTAAAAACTTTAAAAAATGTCACTTGAAACAAGGGTACAGGCCCGTATGGAAGGCGACGCGTCCGTGTATCCATTTTGACATGGCCATGCTAGAGGCTCGTGTGGTTCACATGGCCTAAGCACAAGGGGATACGCCCGTGTCCCGAGCCCGTGTGAATTAAATTCCAAATTCCAACCTACAGGGGTTTTCACATGGCCAAGCACACACCCGTGTCTACAGCCCGTGTTCCTCACACGGCTATGACACGCCCATGTTATTGCCCATGTGTAAAAACCTTGACATTTTGTTTCTAACATCAGCAACAAATTAGAAGCACGCGCCCATGGCCAAAGGTCTTGTCTTCCACACGGCTGTGTCTCTACCCGTGTGTTTACTACCATGCATACTGACTTGTAAATTCGAGGTGCAGGGCACACACGGTCAAACAACACGCCTATGGGGCTGACTGTGTGTCACACATGGCCGAAGCACATGCCCATGTATCTAGCCATGTGAAAAAAAATAGGCTATCTCCCAATCCTTTTTTCCATCCTTACTTACTCCTACCTACAAAGCAATACATACCACCAACTCACATAGCAATGCAAAGCCAATTTAACCATATTACACTTTAACAATCTAACAAAAACTTGATTAGTCATTCGATTTACTCATCTATGAAATCATCATCATTTGCACTTATCAATAACCAATATTAGCCACTATCCATGGCATTATACAAAATGACTAAAGAGCTATGACAAGCCATTCGTTTGGCCCAAAACAATATGACCATTACAAAAAGACTAGTTTCTATACATGCCATAATCAAAATGATAAAACTAGTTATATCAAATACTTCAGGGATAGTGTGACTGGATTCTCCGACGTAAGGCGATGATCTATGAGCTACTTTGGCGGCACTATAAGAAAATGGAAAGGAAAAGAGGTAAGCATAAAGCTTAGTAAGTCGCATGCAAATAATGAATAACTATAGGCTACCATAAGGGATCATAATCCCAACATATCTCAATTTGCACATGAAAGTAAGGATTCATTAACACTACTTGCTCATATTTGTTTCTCACCAATCATAAAACATTGGTTTGAATTCACATTTCATAATTCGTGTAAAATACACAAGTAGACATATGCATAACTTACTCACTTTCCTCCTTTACTAAACATACAACGTAAACGAATCTCGTATGTCGTAATTATCATTTAGGTACCTGTACCACTCACCACATGGTCATAAGTTCTCTCATTTCGACATAAACCATAAATCTCCCATTGAACCATTTGGAATACTACAGAATATTCAATAGCCCCAACATGGGATAAGGTGCCGACGCCATGTCCAAAACATGGTCTTACACTAGCTAGCACATCAAAGTCGATGCCATGTCCCAGATAGGTCTTACACTAACTTTTATATATCGAGGTTGATGCCGTGGCCCAGACAGGTATTAAAATGGCTCTCATCTATTAGTGTTGATGCCGTGTCCCAAACAGGTCTTACACTGACACACAACAAGCTGACACCATGTCCCATACAGGTCTTACACTAGCTTGTATATCTCGAGGCTGATGCATGTCCCAGACATGTCTTACACTAGCTCTCATCTCAATGTCGTTGCATGTACCAGACATGTCTTACACTGGCTCTCATAATGTGGCCGATGCATGTCCCAGACATGTCTTACACTAGCACACATATCACCTAATTTCATGGCATGATTATCCAATTCTATTCCTAATGCTCAACCGGGAGTCTTTATTACATTAATTTCTTAACATGCATACTCATATTCACAATCAAAACAATTTATGCAATATCAATTTAATCATAAATCATAACAATATAGTTGCATTATTAACATACAACTTACCTCGGATTACAAAATTTAGACGACTAATCGATTTAATATACTTGCTTGGCTTTTCCTCAGTTTAGGTTCGGATTTTGTATTTCTTGATCTAAAATAAAAAAAAATCCCTCATTTAATAACTAATTAAATTTAGACAATAAAAATTCACATTTTTGGAAAAATAACCATTTTGCCCCTAGACTTTCACAAAATGACCATTTTACCCCTAGGCTCAAAAATTGATTTTTATCGAATTTCTTCATGCCTTAAGCCTAGCCGAACCCTTTTTACTCTTATAGTAACCCAAAATTTCCATTATTTCACCACATTACTATCTATTTTACAATCTTTACAAAATGATCGTATCAGGGCTTTGATAAGAAGTTCTTTCACAAAAGTTGTTTATTTCACAACCATAACTCATATTCCTCCATAAAATCTCAGTTAAAAACATATATTCTTTCATGGGAAAACCCTAGACTCTCAACCATTTTACAAAATAGTCTCCTTATTAGTTAGCTCATGCTACAAGGGTTCCAAAAGTACCAAAATCATCAAAAATAACTATCTAAATCACTTACATGAGAGAGGAATAAGTGGCTAAAAGTTTCAAGCTTCCAAAACCCTTAATTTTTTGGTATTTTCAGTAGAGAAGAAGGTGATAAAAAATATGATAGATTTTCTCTTTATTTTATTTATTTTATCAATTAACCCACCAACACCCACCTAACCTTGACAATTTGGTCAAATCTTGTCCCTATGGCCGGCCAAGATTCTTTTAAGGGTTTAATTGCACTTTAAAGAACTCCAATTATTGCTCTCTAGCTATTTAACACCTTTGGCTAGCAAATCACAACTTTTTCCCCTTTATGCGATTTAGTCCTTTTTCGCAATTAGGCTCACAACGCTAAAATTAATTCACCAGAATTTTTATACACTCATATAATCATACTATGACACAAAAATAATAATAAAAATAATTTTTTGACTTCGGATTTGTGGTCCTAAAACCACTGTTCCAACTAAGCCTAAAATCGGGCTGTTACAAATTTTGAGGCCGAAATTTCTTTTAGGGGGTAGAGTTGAAACACCCTGATTAATTTATTTCTATTTTTGTGAAATTTTAAAATATGTATTTGCAGCTAAGTGTTCTGGGTGTGTGTATAAAGTCTTGGGTTCAAGCCCTACATTTGGAAAATTCTGTTATTTTTTTATCCTAGCCTTATCCCTACTGGATAGGCTTATTTAATATTATTTTTAAACTCATATCAGGATGAGCCTATTGGTTCGAGTGGTAAGGAGTTAGTGTGTTAGAGGTCCTGTGCTCGAATCCCTACGCGAGCATAAGTGTTAATTTTTGTTTAGGTGTTCTGTTAGAAGTTCGGTGGAGTTGGGAGTCTGAAGTAGTTGGATGTGGTTATTGGGGAGGATATTATGGGATGTGGTTGTTAGTGTGGGGAGTTGAGATGTTGATCAAAAATAAATTTATTATCTTTTAATTTTATCTCTATTTTTTCAAAATTTTCTGTCTCTTCCCAAAAGTCTGACGCTAGTTTTCTTTTTCTCTGCCATCTTCTTTTTCTCTTCTTTTTCCTACAATTCTGTCTTTGATCTACTGTCGTATCAGTGTATTTTAAAATTTTAGTATTTTACATGCAGCTGTTTAAGTAGGGATTTCACTTGTCTGTAAGTTTCGATTTCTGTAAGTTATTGGGTTTATTCATTTCGTTTGATTTTCTAAATGGTGTGAAGTAAGGGAGTTTGATTTTCTGCGATGTATTATGTAGGAGTTATTGGCGAACCTGCGGATTTCACTCTTATAGCATAAACTGCAATAGGGGTTGTTCTTATCAGTGGTAAGTGTGTTTGTGCGATTCAATTTTACGATGTTAAATTCATATTTGGTTGTTAATTAGTTGTGGTAATGCCGTTTCTAGGTTCTAGTGATCTTGAGATTGCTATGGCATAAAAAACGAACTAGGTGTGTACCCTAAACACAAAAAATTAAGGTTCGGCAAAAGCTAAAAAAGGGCACTATCGATGCCACACTAACGTGTGGCCGACCGTGTGACTGATGAAGGTGTGGCTGTGCGCATGACGCAACCGTGTGGCAGTGTAAGTGTAGCCGTGTGAGCCACACGAGCAAGGCTATATTAAGCGTGTGGGCCACACGGGTGTGTGGGTTTTGGGCCAGTCTGTTTGGGCCACATGGATAAGGCCATTCTGGGCATGTGGGCCCACACGGGCAAGCCACATGGGCATGTGGACCCAAAATTTTGAAATTTTTCCTATGGTCGTAAGAGTCGTTCTGATCGACTGTGGGCCTATCGTTAGGTCGGTAAGGGGGTAACCAAACCTTATTTCATGTGATCTGATACTCTGATAGTTAGATTTGAGTAGGGAACTAATATGAATGCCTGGTTGTACTCTTAAGTATATATTTATTTGTATACGAGCATGTTAAGCATGTTTATTCTATTATTTTGGTATCTATATTCTGTATTTGTGTTTGGGGTGGGATTTTTATACTTGAAGGAAGTGATCTGTACGGTGACCTTTCGCCTATTTTCTGGCAGCTTGATTGTATATTATCTGTTATGTGTCGCATCAACACTATATGGTGTGTAAGGATGGGTGGGTGTTTTTTAACCCCACATAGTGTGATGGGATGGTTGAAGATAGTGTGTAGAGGATGGGGCTAGGATCCGATATGTTTTTTCTATACTTTGATATCTGTATATGTTATGGACTTAGGTCTGAACCTGTATCTAATTGTATATGAAATACTATGTACGTTGCATAAATATTTCTGTTGGATTACATACTGAGTTCTCAAAAACTCACATCTATTTGTCTGTTTTGTTCAAGTAATCCACAAATATAGGTGGATCGGTGCGACGGAGGCTCAACAGTGACCACTTGACGGGAAACTATTTTCATTATTATAATTTGATGGTTTTTTCCTGAAATTGTTATTTTCGTGAGAGTTTTGTAATATTTGGACTCTTTGGACTTTTTGGACCGTTTGGTTTAAATTTTTGGTTTGGTTGCGTTATGATTTCTAAACTGTAACGATTCGAAAAAATATCGATTTTACACGGACGAATGTTTTTTTTGAAAACACGAGCATAGTTTTGAATTAAACATTTTCTAAAACTTATGCTGCAAAATGATTTGGTTAACCTTAACGGATAACATGTAACGGTCAAAAATAAATATATAAATGAATACGTTTTATTAAACTTGGACGTTTTAGCAGAGTATCGCCGGGTTCAAAACCCTTTTTCATGACTCTCCCAGATTCGGCCATAACGTCTAGGTCAGGTTTGGGGTGTTACAATTTTAATATTTATTGTACGTTTGGTTTACGGTGAAAGTAGATAACATCAATTCTTTTTAAAGGTAATTTTTTTTATAATTATAATTTATTTTTAAAATTTTTTTAATGCTTATTATTTGTTTGATTTTATAAGTATTGTTGAGGCCCAATTTTGACCCAACAATAAAACCTAAAACTACCCAAACCCCAAACAGACCTAAACCTACTAAGCCCAAAACAATGTAGCCCAAACCATAACAAAAAAAAACAACAAAAATTTTAAACCCTAGGTACGGCCATGACTATCACATCCACCGTCAGCCACCATACCTCCACTCCACCGCCATCAACCACTTTGCAAAATGAAGCAGACACGCAAGCAGTAAAAACGGATTAGAAAGCAACGTAAACGGCTATATAAGCCAAACAAAATGATGTAAAAAGGGGATTTTTTCTAATATTCAAGGACAAACAAATCAATACAAAAAAACCGAATATTGAGAAGCAATCGAATAGAAAAATAAAAAGGTGATTTCTTTTGTTTCTTTTCCTCTCTGCTACTATTATTCTTAGATAAATATAAAAAATATATCAACTCTTACCTTGTTTGGGGCGATCGAAGAGTTTAGAATCGAGAAGTTTTCCTCAATTTCCATCGACTTTTGTGAGGTTTTTGGGTACTTTAACCACCGATCGCCGAAAATCGTCTAGCCCAGAGCACAAAAACCCTTCCCCTTTTCTTTTTTTTTTAAAAACCATAGCTGAAATGAAATTAAAAAAAAAAACTTGACTTTTATACCATTTACAAAACATCGTCGTTTTGGCTTAGCCTACTGATATAAAACGACGTCGTTTTGGAGTAAAACAGGTCGACCCGACCCTCTCCAATTAAGATCTGCGTGTTTTCGTTTGATGGGCTAATTGCGCGAATAGTCCTTCCACATTATTTTGTTTTGGAATCGGGTTTCTTTTAAATTTTAATTTACCCTGTAATTTGTTTTGGTTTTCGATTTAGTCCCCTATAAAACACGCATTTTGGGGGTTTGGGATTATTCCCCTTTTGGTCCCCATTGTTATTCTCATGTTCAAAATCAGTCCTTTTTTATTTTCTTTCCAGATTTCCCCAAACTTTCTGTCTTGAATTCAATTTAATCCTTTTTTAGTTATTTGATTACTCTACTATAAAATTAGTTAACTCTATTATTTTTACTATTATTATTGTTATGAATATATTACTATTATCGTGAATATGTTATTATTTATATTATTGTTATTATTACTATTATTAAATATTCTTATTATTACTATTATTTTTGTTCCTTTTATTATTGTTTATTATCAATATATTATTATTATTATTATTATTACTTTTATTATTATTATTATTACTTGTCATTATTTTCATCACTACTATTATTTATACCTTATTATTATTACATATTATTTTACTATCGTTATCTAATATATTATCATTATCATTATTATTATTTTAGTATTGTAACTTAATACATTAATATTGTTATTTTTATTTTCTTCTTCTTCTTCTTCTTCTTCTTCTTCTTCTTCTTCTTCTTCTTATTATTATTATTATTATTTTGCTATTTTATTTTAATGTATTATTAATATTACTTTTATTTTCATTATTATTATTATTACCATTATTCTTTATTGTCATGGTTATTATTTTTATTTTTATAGCTATTATTTTTTATCACTAATATTACTATTGTTATATTTATTATTATTACTTTTATTATAATTACTATTATTATTATCATGGTTTTTCTTTTATACATTTACGTTTTTTATATAATACCTTGGTTTTATTATTTATTTGTTTATACTTTTATATAATTTCAAACTTTGAATTTTTTATTATTATTATTTTGTATCATTATTTTGTTTCACATAATATTTATTTATATTTATACCGTTATTATTATTTTATCATTTTTTTAATTACAAATTTATTCACTTACTCATGTGTTTATTTACTTATTGTTTTGTTATTAATTCATTAATTTATTGTCATTAACATATTATCATTAATGTAGTATTATTACTAGTTATTATTATTATTATCACTATTATTTTTATTTTTATTACTATTATCATTTTTTAAATTATTGTTACTATTATTCTTTTACCATTTAAGACATATTATTACTATTATTATCGTTATTATTAATATTAGTGTATGTTTTATTATATGTGTATATATATTTATATATAGTATCATTTTTAATTACTTTATTTTAATAATATTATTATATTATATGTCTTCCTTTTTGCGTTTATTTATTTATTGTTTTATTATTAATTTAGCATTGCTAATTATTATTTATTATTGTCCTTATTAACATGTCACCATTTTATTAATCTATGATTGTTACAATTGATAATATTTTATTATTTTTTACTTTAATTTGTCGTGTCATTATTATTATTTCTGTTATCATTCGAGTACATATTAATATTATTGTTATTTTTTTATTCTAATATTGTATTTTAATATTTTTCATTAATTGTATTATCGTTTGCATTATTTACGAATTCCTATTGCAAATAATATTATTTTCTATGTTTTAAATTAATTTTAATAAATAAGGCAACGTACTGATTTCAACACTAAGTCACTGATTTCATCGCTATGTTGGGTGAATATCATTGGCTCATGTTAAAAACGAGACGTCCTTCTAAAAAACCAAAATTTCAAATTCTCGTAATTCAATCGGATCGTGATTAAATATTAAATTAAACTTGTATTTTTGAGAATTAAGACAACGCGTGTTTAACAAGATACTAATTTTGGGCGTCACGAGGGTGCTAATACCTTCCTCGAGCGTAACCGACTCCCGAATCCTATTTCTCTCTGGATCTTCGCGTAGACACAAATTCGGCCTTCATTTTTGTTCAAAAATAAATTTTCTTTTTTAAAAAAAGAGGATTTATTATGTGTCCGATCACACCTAGAAAAAATGGTCGATGGCGACTCCTTTTCTTTTTAAAACCGAAATTCCATTTTCAAATTTTCAAATAATCGCCTCAACTAGTGGCCAAAGCGAAATTTTTACGTCGCTACAAGTATAAAAAATAATTTTACAAACAATAAACAAATATGGGTTAAAATACCGGCACTAAAAAATCAAACATCAAACAAATACTGGGGAGCAAACATTATACTTATAATTTGTTTTTTATACTTGTAATTTATTTTTTTGGTTAAAATACAGGTACTAAAAAATCAAACAAACAATAATAAATTTATTTATTTATGTTTTGAATTAAGTTATATCTACTTTATAATTATTTGAATATATATTTATAATTGTATTAATTTTATTAAAAATCATATAACATATGTTTACATGTGAAAATTGTGAATTTAAAATATAAATATATGTTTAAGAATAACATATAATAAATAATAAAAAATATAATTTAAAATTTAAAATTAATTAATAATAATATATAAAATATATAAAAAATTAAAATAAAAAAATTAAATTAAATTATGAATACATTAAAAAAATCAAGAGGAAAACTATTATCACCAATAACTTGTTTTAAAGGATTCTAAAAAATGGTATAACGATATGTACTTGTATGGGCGAAGCTAGGGAAGGCTGGCATGGGCCCGACCTCCCTAAAATATAAAATTACATTTTAGGCCATTAAATTTTTTTAAAAATTTTAAATTAATAAAGATAAAATTGTACTTTGGCCCCCCTAAAATTATAAAAATTCGATTTAATCCTTTGCAAATTATAAAGATATAAACTATAAAAAATTAAAATTTCATCGTGCCCCCTAAAAAATTTTCTGACTTTGCCTCTGTGTACTTGATAAACCTTCATATAGCATCAACATAAAATTATTGGTTAATTAATTAAAAACCTTCATATAGCATCAAAATAAAATATTGGTTAATTAATTAAAATTGGTCTATAATTATAATTTTTTTATTTGTTTGTTTTTTTCGTATTTTAACCAAACAAATAAAATTATTGGTTATTTATTTTTTATTACTTGATAAACCTTCTTATAGCATCAACATAAAATTATTGGTTATTATTTGTTTGATTTTTTAATACCTGTATTTTTTTTATAAATTTATTTTTATACTTATAAAATCAAACAAATAATAAGTATTAAAAATATTAAACAAATAAATTATAATTATAAAAAAATTTCCTTTTAATAAAAATTGTTGTTGCCTCTTTCACCCTAAGCCAAACATATAATAAATATTAAAACAACATTAATATATGTTGCTTCCTCCCTATAAAGCCCTAACCTAACCAAAATAAAATTACAAAAATAACACAAAACCCTTATTTTCTTCTCTTCTCTGCTGTCTCTTCCCTTCTTCTCATTAGCTGCTGCTTCTTCTTCTTTTTTTCTAGTTGAGGGGACTAGTTTAGGCCATCAGACAATATGATTGTGTGGTCTTCGACGCAAAGTGATGTCACCTGTCAGGGTGCCACCTGTCAGGTTTCCTCTGCACTTAAATTTTTATTATTTTACATAATAGACTAATGATTGGGGTCAAAAAACAAGGGTGGTGCCTCCTCTCCACCAGCCACACCATACCATTCTCGTAAATAATGGGAGTGAGATACCATTTTGATAATTTTTATTACTATTTTTGTATTATAGAAGTAAAAAAACCTAAGTTGATGTCACTTAACTTGTGACACGAAATTTAGTCAATCACTTTATATTAGTATAAAAAATAAACATTCAAATAACCAATATCAACCATTACAAAGTTTAATAGAATTGATAATCAGAATATATCTAAAACTAAATCACAATAAATATAGATAGGACCTAATAAATATTTATTATTTTAAAAATATTAAAAAATAAAACATAAATAAGTTAAAATTTAAAAAAAATCCATTATGCTTTTATAATTTTAAGGAAATTAAAAAAATGAAAAATAAAAATTGATTAAATCATCAAATATGTTCAAACTAAGAAGAAAAATGTAAAAAAAAGAGGATGTAAATTAATACCGTTATGATTTGATCCGAAGAAGATATAAAATAATATGATCAAAGAATTGACATTCTTAATATATATATATATATTTAATATATAAAAAAAATCTCTCTAAAATAATTTAATGGTCAATTGAGCTCTTAATAAAAAACAATACTTAATTAAACCTTTAATTAAATATAAATAATCAATTAAGCAATTGACCAACCAATTTTCATTTAAACCCCTAACATCCTTTATGTTTGTCACAATATATGCTAAGTTGTCCATGTGGTGATATATGGTAATTTCTCTTAAAATGCTAAAAAATCATAAAAAAAAATAAAATTTTGATTTTCTTTTGAAAAATAGAATTTTCCAAAATTATAAACTCATTTAAAAATTCAAAACAGTTATTAAAACTTTATATATATTCAAAAATTGTAAAAAAAATATATAAACATATAGCACGCAATTTTTATAACTTTTCAAAAATTATAAAAATTGAAAAAAATTATAAAAATTACTGAAAAATAATAGAAAATTATGAAAAATTATATAAAAACTATGAAAATATAAAAATATTTTTTTATTGAACCATCATTGAGATTGATTGCCTTGTTAATATCATCAATATAAGCATGAACCCCTTCTCTTCAAAATCGATAACGTCATGTGAGAACATGGTGTCTTCGCTGAGGAACCTAAACCTATTCTCTTCAACCTTAACCCAATTGAATAGCATGTTAAAGAACCACACAAACTCTTTTTTTATTTTATACATTTATTTAATTATTTTTGCAGTTTTAAATTTTTTTGAAAATTTTAATTTTAATAATTTTATCTTATTTTTAATGAATTTTAATTTTTTTATTTTTATAATTTTTGAAAATTCTAATTTTTATATTGAAATTTTATTTCTATATTATTAATTTTTTATATTTTTCATTTTTTATAATTTTAAAAATTCTTATTTTTTTATTTTTTTGAAAAATTTGAAATTTTTTAAATCTTGTTATTTTTTTTATTACCTATTTTAAAGAGAAATTAATATATTTAGTCATATGGCACAACCTTGACATACCATGGAGCGAACTTATCAGATCCCAAGAGCTTACATGAAAATTAATTTTTTGAAAACATAATTAATTCTTATATTGGATTAATACTTGAATTGGGTGTTTTCTCAATTTAGAGAAACGTATTTATACATTAAACTAAAAACTACTAAAATTATTAGACATTTTTTAAATTACAATTTTGTTATTTTCATGTGTTTAGACTCCCATCACTGTTTATGCGGCAATTTACGAAATATGAGGACGAGAAATTATCATGTGATAAGAAAGCTAAATATTGTTGGACACCTCAACCTCAAGCTCTGAAAATCAGAAAATTTTCGATTTTAATGTTTCTCAAAGACTTCAGACCTTTTGTACCAACCTATTAGGCAGTTTATTCCCAAATTAAAAAAATAATTAATTTCAGATATGATATGTGTCATCTAGTAACTAATATTTATTTTTATATAGTCTTTTACCAACATATTATAAAATAAATATTCATTTACTCAAATAATATATGAAACCCATTCTAATTATCTAAATGTTATGAAATTTACAGTGTTCAGGGCTAGCACTAAATTGCACCAATCGTGGTGATTTGGGCAGTGGCCGGACTTGTTGAGAATAGTAAGGAGAAGACATGTCCTTGCCATATGCAGCAAGAATCTTTACACCTCAAGGGAGGCCCATATTGCCACCGTTATATTTTTGTCTCTGCCAAGTCCTAAGGAATCCGGCCACTCTCCTACCAAATACCATAAATCCCCACCAAACAACATTAATACCCCAACCACCTATACACCACTATATAAAGCCTCCCAAAGAAGCCAAAATAATAATAATAATAATAATAATAAACATCCGACATTTTAGAGTTTGAAAAAAAAAGTTTATTTTGGATATTTGTGTAAGTAGATTTATTAAATTTCTTTGTGGAGTCTGTTCAATGTTTTGTTAATTTCATTAATATGCATTCATGAAATAGTTTCTTTTATAAATTTGGAATAATGAATAGTGCTAAACTCTCGTTTGTGTTAGGACACATGGCTAACCAGAAAGACATTTAAACAGTAAGTCAGTTGCCAACAAATCGAAAGGTCACCCTTAAGTGTCTCTTCTAGAGTGACCATCTGGGTAAGCATATGCTATCCATTATCTAGATCCTCAGGCTTTCATTGGGAACGTAAGGTTGTTAGTCACCAAACACTACGTGAACTTAACTTCCCTATAGCATCATGTCAAAGTGAATGGCAGAGTTTGTCCCATTAAAGACAACTGCCCCACGTGTACCATATTGATGATTAGATGGAAAGTCCAACATGTTAACATCATCCTACATGGGAACCTCATCTATAAATACTTTCAAGAACGATTAAAGAAGGGATCGACTCTCCAAGAATACCAAGCATATACTTTGTCAAATTATCTTCAATTTTCAACCTTAACACTCTCCTCCTCTATTGGGCATCGACCTCCATAAAAACCATCTTTCTCTCCACCACTGCTCATTCTTGTTGCATCACTGTATAAAAAATTGGTGCATTGAACATAGAAAACATGCTTCACAATCCCATAGTGGTGTCTTCATTGACTTAGCCAACTAGACTAATGATCCAACCAACCAGATCAACTCCTCCACTCCACCCAACAAACTCATCCTGTCTAGCTCAAGAGCTTTTTTTAGCTTGAACTCTACTTAAGATACTTTTTCTATCCATGCAGGAACTTCCTTGCAATACGCAAGTGTCCTCCTACCCACCCTATAGCAACTGATGAAGGCTCTAAGAGATCCTTTGTTTTCTAATCCTATCCCTCCAGCTACACCAATAGGAACCACTTCCCCAACTTCCCCTACTCCCCCAGCTACAGCGGAACGTCAAGCAAAACTTGATGCGTCCCCTCTTGGACCCTTGGGTCAATAGCTTGCTGCTTGCAAGAAGCCATAACTTTTCTCACAACCACACTTGCTCCACCAACCATGACCCCCAGCCTTCTAGACCAGGGTTCTCACCAACAAGCATTGGGTCTATGACCCCATGAATCAGAGACCCAATAAAAACTGCGATTTTGGTACAACAATTTTATCAACAAAAGTGTCGCTTCAAGGAGCAATAAGAACAGGAATGTGTTATTGACCAACGGAATGCTTAGAACGAGCAGATTATCATCGACTTAAGAGTTGCACGGAGGTTCCCAAACGAGAGAACCTGACTCACTAAGAGAATGAAGCCCAATTCATCCTTTGCGGAAAGTGCAAGCACAATAATTTTGAAGACCTTCATAGAATTAAGCCAACCTATGATCTATCATAAATTTGATATGAAAAATTAGACCTTTTTGACACTTAATAAGCTTGAACTTAAGCTTTTTATAATGTCTATTGTTATATTTCTGTGCTTTATGGATTTTATGTTTACTTTTAGTTGTTATCATATTTTAACACTTTTTTTAATAAAATAGCAAGCATATGCCATTAGGGACTTAATATTTGAGTTGAGCTTGTTTTAGGTATGTAAAAATGAAATTTAAGGCTTAATTTGGAGCTAAGATTGCCACATTGAGGAGTTCAATCCAACCACTACAATTATAACTATTTTTTGAATACAAACTATCAGATTTCTTACACTAAATTGATGCAAATCATATGCGCGAAAGTCTTTTAGCTTCGCTGTTGATTTGGGGCATTTAAGTCGACACCTAACACATTAAAATACTATAAAATCAGCAACTAATCATTGATTAAAATTATTTATTCAATCAATTAAAAATCTTTCCCCAATATCTAAACTTAAACTATAAACTAGTTTACAATCAACCACACATACGCTTCCCGAATTGTCAGATCTGAATTGCTAATTGATTAATATTGATTTCCTCTAATTAACACATAATTAAAAGTTGATTAGGAGGGCTTAAATAACCCAAAATAATGTTGAAAAAAGATGGGAAGAAATTAAAGAAAAACAACCCCTTTCCTTGCCCATAGGTGCGCGCACCACCACTAACGGTGGCCGAATTGGGGTTGATTTGAAATCACTTAGAAGGCTAGAAAAATACCAATTAAATCTTTAAAAATTCCTCAAATTCTAGATCTAAAAATTTTGGTTTTGAACTCTCAAGATTCATCAAGGAATTGAGAGAAAAAAAAGGAAAACTTACACAAACTAGTTGACAGGGGCGGCAATGGCACTTCTTGGCAACAAGGACAATCATTCTTGGAGACCCAAAATTTCAAATTTGGGACTGGAAAATTAAGGGAAAGTGGCAAAAATATGGAGGGGGAGATGGTGCAAGATCTTGTGAAAAATAAAAAGAAAAGAAAAATATGATAGATCGAGAAGCTATGGGCGGCGGCAACAAGGAAAAAAGGAAAAAATATTAAAAAAGAAGAGGAAAGGAGAAAGAGAGGGATGGCAAGATGGGGAGAATTATACTAAAGGCTGATTATTTTTTCTAAAAATTATATTTATGCCTAGGTCTAAAAGGGTATGGACGACACATACATTCAAAAAACAAGGGATTTGGCAAAATTTAATTATTTTGCAAGGGAAAAGGTTCAAACTTGGGACCTTAATTTAATTCCTTGCTTTTCATTTATCAATCAACCACTAGGCTATTACCTTATTTTTTTGAAATATTTTTGCACTCTCATTAATCTAAAATTTGAGATGTTACAACAAACCAAAATGCCCTTGGCTCATTAATTCCCCTCGTCAAGGTGGTGTCACGACACCTTCTGGTCTGTGTTGTGATACTCATGGCTAGTTTACAAGCACATGCTGGATTGCAGGGCTGTGTCGTGACATTAAAGATAATTTTCTCCTTTTGAGTGCTCTGCTTACTATGTTACAACATTGAATCTCCGTGTTGCAACATTGCGACTAGTCTCGTGTTTCTATGCCTTCGAATGAGATCGTGTTGCAACATTGATACGTTTATATCAATCCATTTATATTAAAAATGGCATAGTAAACATTCAATTTAAATAACATTATAATGATTATCGTTCATACAAACTTACCTTGTTAGTTAGAGGTGTAGTAGTTAATCAAAATAATCTGAAGCTTTAGCTTTTCCTTGATTTAGGTTTGAACGTGATTTATCTTGATCTAAATAGATAATTTCAATCAATTAAATACTTCTAGTAATCAATTTAATCCATGTTTCATATTTATAAAAAATTACCAATTTACCCCTAACATTTTAACATTTTATAACCTACCCCGTAAGCTTATAACTTAAAATCTAATCATTTTAATCTAAATCTATGTTAGCCATAGATACAAGGGACCTTGAAACAACCCATATTTACTATCATTTCACAATAAAACCTATAGATTTACACCTTTAACAAAACTTGTTTATTTTTCAACAAGGATTCATAATATATCAAACATCAAAACTCATTCAAAAGCATTCATGGTAAGTCCCTTAACCTCTAACAATTTTGCAAATTAACCCCCAGGCTAGCTAGATTAAGCTAAATTGGACTCAAAAACATAAAAATCATTAAAAACGGGTTGAAAAATACATACCATGCACCAATTTATGCTTAGCTGAACCAAGCTACCAACAATGGTGTTTTTCCTCTATTAAAATCGTCAAAGATGAAGAAATAAATATGATGCATGTTTTATTTTCTTTTGTTTTAAGGTTATTTACTCAATTACCATATTAAACTTATTTTTAACCAAAAATTATATTAACATCTTGCCCATGCACATCCACTAGCATCCATTATGGTATATTTACCATATAAACCCTTTATCTTTCCTTTCCATAGTCTTTTAACCCTTTTAACTAATAGAATTCAATTTTTACACCTTTTATGATTTATTCATTTTCACCTAATTAACCAAGTAAACTTTAAAATTTCGTTAAGAAATTTTAACAAGGCATTAATAAAATCCTGTAGAAACTAAATAAATAATAAAATAATAATTTACTCATTAGAATTGTAGTCCCAAAACCACTGTTTCTAACATCACTAAAAATAGGTTGTTACAGGGATATTGTGGTTGACGGAGGAGTTCCGTTGAGTAATGGCGGCATATTAATTTTGCATATATGTTGTCAGTGCACTGCATCAGGAGTAACGAGGAGAATGACGATTATATTGTATTTTATGTTAAACGAAAGTATTTCTACATTATGTTATATGATGGTTTAACCACATTGAGCTTTGCTCGCAAAGTTTGGAGTTGGCAAATGAGTTCTGGGAACTCGTGGTGTGTAGTAGAAGGTTTGGGTAGGATTTCATTATGCATTATGATATGTGTATGACATTTATGAATGATTTTATGTATGATATGTATGTGTTGCAAATGTAATGGTGGTGAATGATATTAGCATGTATGATTGAATTTTCTCATTAATTTGACTCACACTAAGCTAGTTATCTCACCCCATATTTTCAACCTTCTCAAGTAACGAATGTGACTAGGATATGACATGACATACACACATACAATGTACTTTGGACATTTTTTTTATTTTGTTTGGGTTTTAATTAAATTTATTCGATTTTTGGATTGTAAAGCTATTTGAACTGAGGTTGGGTTTTTTTTCTACTTTGGGATTTTCATGCATGCATACTTGAAATATAGATTTGGTTTTATAAGATTATTTGGAATTGGACAAAGCATAATAATTGGCTTAAACAATTAATTAATTAATTCTGAATTTTCCACTATGATAAAAGATAATAAAAATTTTGATAGGAACATTAAGTTAGTTATTTCCCAAACAACACTAGAGCTAATAATATGACCTAAGAATGGTAGGTTACATTAATGAACATTTTCCAAAATTAACAAAGATACACCATAGTTTTTCCTAATAGAGAGAGTACTTAAGGTTTTCAATGTACGATTGGGTAGCTATGTGACATAGGTGACCAATGTGGTCTCTATGATTGTAACGCCCCGAATTCTGGGCCTAGAAGTATTGGGCCTTGAGCATGGGATCTGTTAGTAGGCAGCTTATAAATATTTTAGTTAAGCAGGAAAGTGACACAAGTTGCATGTTTTGTGTGGTGGTTAAGTGAATTGGGTGTGTTTGGGGATGTCTGAGAAGTCTTGGGTTCAAATCTAGGCTTTAGCAAAATTTTAGTTTTTCCCTTAAGTGAATCTTGGCTTTAGTTTGTAGGCCTTATAAATATTAGTGGTTAAAATTTATCACAAAGAAGCATGTGGTTTAGTGGTTGTGGCATCATTATGGTGGAAAGGGATATTGAGTTCGAATCCCATGATTTGCAAGGTACATTTATTTTATTCCCATGAGGTGAGAGAGGTAGAGTTGGTTTGAAATCCTACTGAGGTTGTTGTGGACTTGGTCAAGGGGAGAAAATCAAGGGATATAATAATGGTTGTTATGGATATGGAAGAGAATTGGGTGGAGAAAATCATGGATTTCAAATTTGGAGAGTTTGAATAGAGTTGAATTGGTCAATGGAGAGTTTTGAGGAGAGAATTAGGGAGTGGATCTTGGAATAGGAGAGTGGGGAGTTGTATGCCGAAAATAGGATTCTCTATGTGCCATAATCGGTTTTAGGCACTAGGTGCCAAATAGGTTACTTCTTACCCTTTATCGGTGACTTTTCTCTCTTTTTGCTTCTCTTTTGCTATTGTTTTGTGTGGTAGCCAAAATTTGGTAGTGGCCTTTCGAGTACGTTTTGGATTAACTTACTTTGATTTTATCCTGTGGTAGGGTACTTCTGTTGGACAAAAACTTTCCTTTCTCCATCACTCTCTTTTTCCCTAGTGTTCAAGGTATTAGCCGAACTTTCTTTTCCCCTCTATTCTCCCTTTCTTTTCTCAACCAGTTCCTTTTAACTGATTTCACCTTCTTTTCTTTTTCCATTCGAATACTTGGGGCCAATTTCTGTTTGTTCTTCTCACTCGTAGCTGAATCTCCCTGCGTTGATTAAGGTAAATGGGTTCTTCTCTGTTTATAGTCGTATTGGGTGCTTGTAGTCATTGCTGCTTTGGATGCTCGGTTATCCTTTCCCTTCTTTTCTCTCTGTCATTTTAGCACTCTTCTCTAAACCATCTTTGTCTTCCATCTCTGACAGGGGTGTTAGTGTAGGCCGAATACTGTTACCAACCTTTTTGATTCCACGTGTCGGTAAGTGCTCTCACTTGGTTCATTATATTCGCATATATGGTATGGGTTAACATGATGCAATTGTAATGCAGAGTTCATCAAGGATCTAGAAGTTCATCCTAACTAGCAGTTTAAGGCAGATAAACCATCTTCTTCATGTCGTGGTAGGTAATAGTTACAATTGGTATATAAGAGTTGTGAAGAGGGTATTAACCTTATTGAATATAGACTTATTATTTACCGTGTTTACTTAAAGGTTGTGGTGCTCGTAGACTCGTATCGGTCTTCGCAACCAGGTGTGTAATCGTTCACCACTCAATTACTATCAAAACCAAAAGACATGTGTAATCACACCCTGTTAAACTGTGATTCGACAAAAGTTGAAAAGTTGAAATGCCGAAACACCAACATTTGTGGCCTCACGAGCATGCGAACGCACGTGGGGCGATCCAGACCTACAAAGCATCAGCAAAAGGCTGTGGAGGCCGCTATGAGCGCTCTTGTGGACTTGGGCTTTGATGGGGCGAATGAGCCCGATGGGCCTGTGGGCCCACTTATGTAAATTCAGTTGTAGGTGAGAAGTAGTTGGGCTTGTCATGTCGTGTACATGGCATAGGTTGTTCTGGGACACGTTGGGCTGAAATAGGCTGTGTGGGCCCAATGGGCTCATAGGCCCCACATAGATAAAATCTACGGTAAGTGACAAATAATGAACTAGGCTATGGTGTTCGCATAGCTGTGGCTGAAATTGGGCTAAATGGGCCACACGAGCGTGTGGGCCCACTTGGGTCGAGTAATAGGCCTTAGGCCCATTTACACCAGTTTGACCATCTAGGTTACCTGAGTGGCTCGAGGCGACGATAGACCATCTATGAGGTTATAATCTGTACTGGGACCCCCAAAATTAGTAAAATGACCAAAATACCCTTAAAGGGTAAAATTATTGTTTTGTCCTCGAGGGTAAATAACTGATTTGTCTGGGATTTGTATGACTGATTTTGTGCATGACATTCTACATACATGACATATTACCTGGGATTGGGATATTGTTATAGAAGAAGAAATCGTATTGGTAGCTGTGCCACATATTCTGATATTAGCAGCTTTGTTGCGATTCTAGTTAGTGCCGCAACCGGTGTTAACACTGTAAGTGTAGGGATGGCGTGGGTGATTTATTCCCCACAGGTAGTGAAGGGTTGGAGGAGGCAAGTGCAGGGTTGGATGGGTTATCATGCGTTATTCATATGGGTTTGATATTGAAATGGGCTAGGCCCAACCGATATTGATTCTGAAATGGGCTAGGCCCGATTGATACTGTGATGGGTTGAGACCCAAATGTTAATGAATCGGGCTTTGGCCTACATATATTCTGAATCGGACTGTTTTGTTACTGAATAGGGCTCAAGCCCAAATTGGTTCTAAATTCTATTTTTGATTGACTGTTTGGATGCTAGGGGATTACGCACTGAGTTTTCGTAAACTTACCCCGTTTTTAACTGTGCAGGTAATCCCCAGCATTAGGAGGATCGGTGCTACGAGGGACTCAGAGATGGCCAAAAAGTTGCTTTTGTTATCTACTATCTTTATTTGCTTATCAGTAATTTAACTTTAGTTTGATTTGTAATAAGGCCTCTCTGGTTTTTATTTTAATCTTTGGGATTTTATTTACTATGTATGATATTTGTTAGAAGTAGATCGCAATATTCCAAAACAATATTGTTTTCAAAACACTATGTTTTCGTAACTTAACTTTTAAACATCATGTTTTCGTAAACCGACTATTTTAAATTAAGCTTCCACAATAAACACCATTTTAAATAGGAATAACTTTCCAACGAACCACGTTTTATAAAATAAACCAATGTGAACTGAGGTTTTCAAAACTTTTAAAATGGCCAGAAGTATTAAATAGTAAGAAGGGTTTTCAATAGAAACATGGTTTTCGAAAAACACTTCAATGAGACACACCAGATTTGACCATAACATCTAGGCCGGGTTTAGGAGGTTACATTAGGAACATACCATTTATAACTAGATCATCACCAATGCTTCGAGTTCGGGATTGCTACTGGATGTTGAGTCAACGATCAAATCAAAAAGTACCTAGTTGTCGCCTGTGAAATGATATGCGATTTGTGCAAGTATACATGTCAAATCAAGTAATAAAGTGATAGTGAGTATCGTTCCCATGAGGATCGAATTGAGGTACAAATGTGGTCAAGTTATTGTAATAAAATGCAATTAATGCTAAGGTAAAGCTATGGTACGTATGCAGTGGCAATTAAAAGGAATAATCATGTATGCAATATGTGGAATTAATGAATACTTGTAAATGCAGTGTAAAAACAAGAGTAGAAATATAATGGAAATTACGAAAATGATTATATGAATATGCAATTGAACAAATAAGCAACTAAGGATGCGATGACAAAGAGACTACAACAAGGGATAAGGGATATACAATGTTGATATGGAAGGTTAGAATTACTAAGAATCTACTCTTACTATCAGAAATGCTTCATCGAAATCATAATCAATCTGCTGCTCAGAAGAGTTTTAAAGTGGTCTACTTCTTTCGAGAGCAAAAAGCTTAAGTTACCATGCCTATGTCTATAGGCCTTTAATATGGTACCTTGCACTTTTTCCTTCTGTATGGACACTGCTTTATGTCTAGAGTCTGCTACAAGTATTTGTAAAGTACTTGCTTATATCATTCAATTTTGGTCCAACTCATCCAACCTTTTTAGAATTAAATTAGTTTATGGGCATGCTACACAGTCATCTATGTCTAGGGATTGCACACATACAATTACAAAATAAAAAAAATTGAATAAAATCGTAAATTAATTCAGATCTATACTTCAACCGTTAAAGAAAATAAAGGTTTCATCATGTAATCCCAACCTTATGAGATTTAGCTCATGGATTGGAAAATAAAATTCAAAACCAAAATATCATTCAACATCGTTTTCATCAAATCAATTCACGAAGAGATAGTTAAAAAATAACAGAAGAATGATGGGAAGATAACTTTCGAGTGTCCAGTTCACACTCTAGCGGCACAATGTCCTATGGTGGCTGAGGGGGACTGCCTTCGTCTTCCTCTTTTCGTCTCTAGTTTTGCCTATGGATCTCCACCCTTGTTCGTCCTTTTTAGGTTTCGTCCTTTGGCTTTTTATTGGCTTTTTCCCTAGTGTAAATCCAACAACCCAAGTTTATCTTCTCCTTTTCTAAATTCTTTTTTCAACAACCCAAGATTATCTTCTCTTTTTTTTTTCTAAATTCTTTTTTTCTAGGATAAAACCCAACAACCCAAGACTATCTTCTCCTTTTTTTTTTGTTAGATTTTTTTGGTACAAGTATAGTTGGGTTGAAATTGGTATGCGTTGAGTGTTGTCTCGGTCTTCCTGGAATTGCCACAGCATTTGTGCTGGCAAAATGTCCAACCTTTTGCCCCAACAAACCTTCACTCATTTATTTCTCGCTCCTCAACCTGCACCTACCAAACTACCAAACACAACCTTACCACAAGCAATTAAAAGCACCTAATATTTAAACACAGTCCAAGCTCCTAATAAAATGATGAAAATACGAATCAAATTTCTTAAAATGCAACTAAATGTACCTAAGTATAAGCAATTAGCTAGGTCTAAAGGCATGAAATATAACTCTTTTCAAGCCACAACCCCAAACCTAAGTTATTTCTTATCCTCAAGCAAAATACATATGAATGCATGAATGCACATTTTTCTGCCATTGCAGATAGCTATCTTTTACTGTTAATCTATTAAAAGAATAACATATACATTAGTTCTCAATAATCTTCTTTCTCTAAACACTTGGTCAAATGTCAAAGGTTCGTTTCAACAAATGTAGTGCAAAAAAAATTGTCCTTAAAAACAAAATTTCCTACTCATGTATGTTTTCTGACCATAGCAAATGTTTCCTAATACACTTAGTTCATTTGTTACCTAAACTCAGGTTACTTTGTAACTCATTCTCACAACCTTTTCAAGATATATATTTTTAGTTGTTTTCTTTTTTTTTCTTTTCTTATTATTATTATTCTTTTTCTTTTTTTTCTCTTTTATAACATTAGGGGATTTAGCATGTCACAAAATTATTTAACTTGATAATCACAATGAAGCCTACACCGAGTTACCTAGTACTAAATCATGTCGCAATTTAAATATAAATCACTCTTAAAGCTAAAGATTTTGACTAAAAAGATGGATGGATCAAAAAACTACCTCATTAGCTACTCAACCTATTGCTATAGTAGGGTGCCCCTTTTCTTTATTACATACTCTTACTTGGACTCACCTTTTTAGTCAACAACACGATGGAGCAAACAAAGTGGTGTTGATTTAATCAACAATTCTAAGCATTAGAGTGCCTACTGTCCTTTATTTAAGTAATGTCGTGGCAAAATGACTAAGTATGGCTTCAAAAACCCTAAGTTTATTAGAAAACACTCGTTGCAATAAAAAAAATTGAGTGTAGAACATCTCATTTTTAAGAATAAAATTTCATGCAATCTAACCTAAGCTAAACTAGCCTCATCCACTATCACATGTTCTAGATATACTGAAGAATATAAGCTCATCATCGAACATCTCAAGTAAAGATTGAACTTCTCATAGATAAAACAATACTTAAATAATCACATGGCATTGGCAAACAACTTAACGATACTATGATGAACATACATACTAGATACATAATGCAACCTAAATGCACAATACACCCCGAAACATAAGGGATGCATTGTCCTCAATGCATGAATGGATATATGCAAACTATCTATGTATAGACAATTTCATGGAAAAATATATGCAATGCAATATGTCTAAAAGAAAAAGAAAACTTTCCTTGCTTGGACTATATTGTAGATACTTTATTTTGTCCGACGGGTTCATTTACAAGTAGCAACCTTGTATTTCTGCTTCCTCTTTATTGGGGTCAGTTCAACCCCATCTTTGTTGGTCTCTTTGAGCTCATCAATCAATCGATCAATGTCACGGTCTTGGGCAATTACAGTTTAATAGAAGGAGGTGGAACAACTATATCACTATCCACTAGTGGTGCAACTAAGGGATTTGCTTCCTCTTTGTCCTTACAGTCATTCTCAATACTGATGAACTCTATTTTCTCTACTTCTCCCTCCAGTACTTTGGGCTCATTCTCTTTATTGCCAGGATTCGTCTCAACGAGCTCTATATCATCGATCCCTTCCCCTCCTATAGTTTATTAAACAAAGTAAATGGAATAACTAAAAGAAATTTAAATTAACAAAATAAAATAAAAATAAAAAGAATTTTCAAGATGTTGAAGTTAAACATCTTAAAGATCAATGGATTGTTTATCTTCCTCTAAATGAGCATCCTAGTAGTGCTTCAAGCGTTGTCCATTAAGTTTAATGTGTCCCCCATTTTTTTACCCTTAACATCAACAACTCCATGCAGATATACATGAGCTATGAAGCATTGTTCATCAAAATTTAAAGGTTTATTTTGCTCCAGAAAAGTACACAAGGGTTTTCGCTCGAATGAATCTTCATTACTATCAGAATTGCTGTGGAAAAATCTTGTGAATTCTTCCTCTACTGCTATTTCTATCAAGTCAATGGCTCTACATTCTTCATTCTCATCAGTACATTTTAAGGCATTAAATACATTGAATGTGATATGGTGATCATTCATCCTCACGGTCAATTCACCTTTTTGAACATCAATTAAAGTCATGCTAGTAGTAAGACAAGGTATTCTAAGAATAATTGACACATCATGGTTAGCTTCATATTCTAAAATAAGGAAATCCGTAGGAAAGATAAATTTATCTACCTTTACCATTAAATCTTCAATTTTACCTTTCGAATGTGCGTAAGATTGATTAGTTAATTGCAAAGTCACTGTAGTAGGTCTTGGTTTCCAATTCCTCACATTTCTGAAAATAGACAAAGGCATTAGATTTATGCTTGCTCCTTAATCACATAACGCCTTACCAACATAATGATTTCCAATGAAACATGGGATAGTGAAACTCCTTAGGTCCTTTAACTTTGGAGGCAGCCTATTCATCAATATTGCTGTGCATCCTTTAAGAAGAGCAACAATCTCAAATTCTCCCAATTTGTGCTTCTTCGACATTATATCTTTCATGAATTTCACATAATTAGACATTAGCTCCAAAGTTGTAACAACCCAATTTTGGGGCTAGTCAAAATAGTGGTTTCGAGCCCACGAATCTGACATAGTAAGATTTGTTTTTATTATATTTTTATGGTCTACGGTTTCACAAAATGATTTTGTGAAAATTTCGTTAAAAAATTTTGACATTTGGGCACTCAATTTAGTCAAAAAGACTAAATCCTAAAAAGTGCAAAAGTTGAGTTCTACATGTTTAAGGTGTCCAATTGCTATGAGATTTTAAATTAGAGGTACTTAGTTGGTAATTATACCATTTTTTAAGTTGGTAACTATAGCATTTATTAAGTTAGTGGACAAAAATGGACATGGTGAGATAAAATTTTAAAGTTTGGCAAAAAGGGCATTTTGGTCATTTGGTAAATAAAAGAATAAAAAGGGAAAATAAAGCCAAAATTGTTTCCATCTTCTTCTACCTTGGTCGAATTTCATAAGGACACCATAGCTAGGGTTTCTTCAACTTTCAAGCTTGATTGTAAGTGCATCATATCCCCGTTTTTAATGTTCTTTACATTTTTGAAGTCCTCATAACCCAGTTTACCTATTTCTACCATTACATTGAGGTAGGGTTCATGTTTAAAAATTTACCCATGTGTGACATGCATGTGTTTTGATGTGTAATAAATAACTTTTACTAAGTGATTTATCATGAAAATACCTAAAAAGGACCTATTTGTAAAAAGTTGTAACTTGAGTAGTAAAAATCTGATTTGATGAAAAATGTGGGCTGATATGAACATGTTTATGGTTTGGCTAGGCTTGGGTAACAAAGAAATTGAGTGCATTTCATTTTATGAGCCTAAAGACTAATTTGTAAAAATATGAAACTTTAGGGGGAAAAAGGTAATTTTACCATAATGTGATGTTCAAACTAATTTGAGTAATGTGAATATTAAATTATTTAAATTTTTTATTATAAATAAAGAAAAACAAAGTTCGGACCTTGATCAGGGAAAGAATAAGGTGTTTGATGACTAAATCTTTATCTACTATTTTTGGTACCGAGGTAAGTTTGTATGTAAATAATGCATTATTATTTATGCTTTAATTGTGTTATTATTGTATGAATTGTGATTTATTCTTTGAATGAATTCGACAAAGTTCGACAAGCGAGAAAATCCTGGTTGAACCTTAAGAATAGTTAGGATACAAATGTCATGACATTAGGATTAATGAGAATACGTGTAAGACCATATCTGGGATATGGCATCGATATGAGACTTCGTGTAAGACCATACCTGGGCTATTGGCACCAATACGAGATTACATGTAAGACCATATCTGGGATATGGCATTGGTATGGTACCATGTGTACAGGACTCCTGAGAATCCTTAGTATTCCAAGTGGTTCAACGGGTAATTTAACGAGTATGTCAAAGATGAATTGTGTGTAAATCCATTTTGAGATGACTCAGGTATGTATGTAAAACTGATACGTAATGAGCTCATTATGTGATGAACCCTCGGTAAGATGATGATGGAGTAAGTTATGATTATAAGATCTTAATAATATTTATGCCAATTATCATTATGTTAATTGTATGTTAAGTGTTTGGTTATGATGCTTATTATTTGCATAAGGACTTACTAAGCTATATAGCTTATACCCCTTTCTTTTTCCCTTGTCTTATAGTGTTGGCAAGCTAGCTCGAGGATCGATGACGGTCGGAGTTCCATCCACACTATCAAATTATCATTTTGGGTACTTATGATTACATTATTTTGAGTTATGGCATGTATAGGGACTTGGTCTTTTTGTTATGTATCATAGTTGATTTGGCCAAAAGTGTTGGCTTATGTTATTTGATAATTCATTTTGTAAATGGCCACTTGTAGAGAGACGGTCGTGTGTCTCAGTCGTGTGAAGGACACGGCCCAGGGACCTGGGCGTGTGAGGTCTGCACCTATTTTATAAGCAATTTATGAAAATTAAATCTCCCACATGGCCTAAGCACACGAGCGTGTGACTTGGCCATGTGACTTTAATTTGTTGATAACGTCATAAACAGAGTGTTACACAGGTTAGGGAAAAGGGTGTGTGTGACCACACCACTTACCCACATGGGCGTGTCCAAAGCCACATGGGCGTGTGACCTTTTTTTGATGAAAAAACTTTTAAGTGTTTTAAAAAAAAATTTCTAAAGTTCTCGGTTTAGTCTTGAACCACTTCTAATGCATGTTTTGAGCCTTGTAAGCTCGTTTAAGGGACGATATGAATGTTTTTGAAAAGTTTTAAAATTTGAGTGGAAATTCATGTCTCAGTTTTGAATGTTTGTTTGATTTTAAGTCGGTAATGCTTCGTACCCAATTCCGGTGTCGAATACAGGTAAGGGGTGTTACATTTAGTGGAATGTTTAGTCGATTCCCGAACTAACGTAGCGTGTGTAAGAGTCTAGCTATACATGCCATAAATGAACTATGATAGTGTGATGACTCCTGACAACTTTAAAATGTGTTTTCATATAGTAATGGATCCCAATCGAGCTGAGACTAATGAAGTAGAAAGTAATGCGCCGGCTCCCACTCAAGGGGCAACGTCGTCTGATAGTAGACCCCCTATGATTAGTCAAGAAGAATGAGGTAGGGAAGCCTTTCTCCATATGATGAATGAGTGGTATACAAAATTTGTTCGAACAAATCTGAATGCCCAACCCCCTCCACCCCCACCTATTCCTCGAACTGTTCCCGTAACCCCACAAGGTATAGACTTTGTAAGAATGAATAAGTCATCAGTTGATAAGATCCGGAAGCATGGGGCCAAGGATTTTAGAGCTAATCTGGATGATGATCCCGAGAGAGCTGAGTTTTGGCTTGAAAACTCGATTAAGGTATTTGATGAGTTGTCTTGCACACCAGATGAGTGTTTGAAGTGTGCTATCTCGCTTCTGAGAGATTTTGCATACCATTGGTGGAATACACTAGTATCAGCGGTGCGGAGAGAGAGGGTGACATGAGACTTCTTTCAATGGGAGTTCCGAAAGAAGTATATTAGCCAATGGTTCATCGATCAGAAACGTAAGGAATTTCTTGAGCTGAAATAGGGTCGTATGACCGTGACAGAGTATGAGCGAGTTTGTAGTTGTTTTTATTGACAGCATACTAATTTGTTCTTGTGATAAGACCGAGCATGCCGAGCATTTGAGAACTATTTTCAAAATTTTGAGAGACCAATAGTTGTATGCTAAGTTCAGTAAAAGTGAGTTTTGGCTTAAAGGAGTTGGATTTTTAGGATATATTATTTCAGGTGATGATATTTGGGTTGATCCTAGTAAAATTTTGGCGATTATTGATTGGAAGCTGCTGAGAAATGTGTCCGAAGTCAAAAGCTTTGTGGGCTTAACTGGTTATTACCGACGATTTGTTAAAGGGTTTTCGATAATTGCTACTCCTATGACGAGATTGCTACAAAAAGATGTTAAGTTTGAATGGTCTGAAAAATGTCAGAAAAGTTTTGAGAAGTTGAAGGCGTTATTGATTGAGGCACTGGTTTTAGTGCAACTTGAACCTGGAAAAGAATTCGTAATTTATAGCGACGCATCATTGAATGGACTAGGATGTGTGCTGATGCAAGAAGGAAAGGTGATAGGTTATGCCTCGAGACAATTGCAGCCATATGAGAAGAATTACCCAATGCATAATTTGGAATTAGCTGCTACTGTGTTTGCCTTGAAGATATGACGACACCTTTTGTAGGGTGAGAAATGTAATGTTTTTACCTACCATAAGAGTTTAAAGTATTTGATGACTCAGAAGGACTTGAACTTACGACAATGAAGATGGCTAGATTCGCTGAAAGATTATGAGTTGGTGATTGACTACCACCCGGGTAAAGCAAATGTAGTCGCAGACGCCTTAAGTAGGAAGACTTTGTTTGCTTTGAGAGCATTGGACATGAGATTGAATTTATCCGATGACGGTTCTATTCTAGCTGAGTTGAGAGCTAGGCTGATGTTTATTCAGTAGATTTGTTGAGCCCAAAAATGTGACAATTATTTGCAAGCCAAGAGAGCTCATTGTGAATCGCTTAGTGATTCAGATTTTCGTGTCGAATCTGATGATTGTTTGATATTCCAAGGCAGGGTTTGCGTACTGAAGAATGATGAACTTATTCAAAAAATTCTTCATGAAGCACATAATGGTTGTTTATCTGTGCATTTGGGTAGTACGAAAATGTATAATAATTTGAAGAAAATGTATTGGTGGTTAGGCATGAAAAGATATATCTCCGAGTTTGTTTCGAGATGTCTGATCAGTCAACAAGTGAAAGTCGAACACCAAGTGCTTTCGGGTTTACTTCAGCCAGTGATGGTCCCTGAGTGGAAATATGATAGGATTACGATAGATTTCGTAATGGGTTTGCCTTTGAATCCGAGAAAGAAAGATGTTGTATGGGTTGTGGTTGATAGATTGATGAAATCGACTCATTTTATACTGGTACATATTGATTATTCACTTGATAAGCTAGCTGAGCTGTACATTGCTGAGATTGTGAGATTGCAGAGGGTACCTATTTCTATTATTTTGAATAGAGATCCGAGGTTTGTTTCAAGGTTTTGGAAAAACTTGCAAGAAGCCTTGGGTACGAAATTGAATTTCAGTACTTCATATCATCCACAGACCGACTGTTAATCTAAAAGGGTAACTCAGATACTTGAAGATATGTTTCGGTGCTGTGTTCTAGAATTTGAGGGTAGTTGGGAAAAATATCTACCATTAGTCAAATTTGCCTGTAACAACAGCCATCAGTCAAGTATAAAAATGGCACCTTACGAGGCATTGTACGGCCGCAAGTTCCAAACACCTTTGTATTGGACCGAGCTTAATGAGAAACAGATTCACAAGGTTGACTTGGTTAAGAAAATCGAAGAGAAAGTAAAAGTAATTCGAGATTGTTTGAAAGCTGCTTCCGATAAACAGAAATCATAAGTGGATATAAAAAGAAAAGAGATTGAGTTTCAAGTTTGAGATAAAGTATTTTTGAAAGTATCTCCGTGGAAGAAGATTCTCAGATTTGACCGTAAGGTCAAGTTGAGTCCAAGTTTTATTAAGCCGTATGAAATTATTGAAAAAATAGGGCCAGTGGCATATCAATTAGCTTTATCGAGAGTTAGAAAGGATTCATAATGTGTTTCACGTGTCGATGTTACGACAGTATCGTTTCGATCCTTCACATGTGATTTCTCCAATAGAGATTGAAATTCGACTGGATATGGCGTACGGTGAAGAACCGATTAAAATTTTAGCTTGAGAGGTTAGACAATTGAGAAATAAAAACATAGCCCTAGTGAAGGTTTTGTGGCAAAGACAAAGTATTGAAGAAGCTACGTGGGAACCTGAGGAGGCTATGAGAAAACAATACCCAAACCGTTTTCCTAGTAAGATTTTCGGGGACAAAAATCCCTAAAAGGAGGGGAGAGTTGTAATAGCCCAATTTTGAGGCTAGTCAAAATAGTGGTTTTGAGACCATGAATCTAACGCAGTAAATTTTTTTATTATATTTTTGTGGTCTTCGGTTTCACGGAATGATTTCGTGAAAATTTCATTCGAAAATTTTGTCGTTTGGGCACTCAATTTAGTCAAAAGGATTAAATCGTAAAAGTGCAAAAGTTGAGTTCTACATGTTAAAGGTGTTCAATTGCTATGAGATTTAAATTAGAGGTACTTAGTTGGTAATTAGACCATTTGTTAAGTTAGTGGACAAAAATGGACATGGTGAGATAAAATTAGAAAGTTTGGCAAAAAGGGCATTTTGGTCATTTGGTAAATAAAAGAATAAAAAGGGAAAATAAAGCCAAAATTGTGTCCATCTTCTTCTACCTTGGCCGAATTTCATAAGGACACCATAGCTAGGGTTCTTCAACTTTCAAGCTTGATTGTAAGTGCATTCTAGCCCCGTTTTTAATGTTCTTTACATTTTTGAAGTCCTCGTAACCCTATTTACCTATTTCTACCATTACTTTGAATTAGGGTTCATGTTTAAAAATTTACCCATGTGTGACATGCATGTGTTTTGATGTTTAATGGTAGAAAATGAAAGTTCGATGTGTAATAAACAACTTTTACTAAGTGACTTATCATGAAAATACCTAAAAAGGACCTATTTGTAAAAAATTATAAAATGGGTAGTAAAAATCTGATTTGACGAAAAATATGGGCTGATATGAACATGTATATGTTTTGGCTAGGCTTAGGTAACAAAGAAATTGAGTGCATTTCATTTTATGAGCCTAAAGACTAATTTGTAAAAATGTAAAACTTTAGGGGCAGAAAGGTAATTTTCTCATAATGTGATGTTTGGAGTGATTTGAGTAATGTGAATTGTAAATAGGTTAAATTTGCTATTATAGATCAAGGAAAATGAAGTTCAGACCTTGATCAGGGAAACAATAAGGTGTTTGACGATTAAATCCTTATCTATTATTTTTGGTACCGAGGTAAGTTCGTATGTAAATAATGTATTATTATTTCTGTTTTAATTGTGTTATTATTTTATGAATAGTGATTTATTCTTTGAATGAATTTGACCAAGTTCTACAAGCGAGAAAATCTCGGTTGAGCCTTGGGAATAGTTTGGATACAAATGTCATGACATTAGGGTTAATGAGAATACGTGTAAGACCATATCTGGGATATGGCATCGATACAAAATTACATGTTAGACCATATGTGGGATATGGCATTGGTACAATACCATGTGTACAGGACTCCCGAGTATCCTTATTATTCCAAGTGGTTCAACGAGTAATTTAATGAGTATGCCAAAGATGAATTGTGTGTAAATCCAATTTGAGATGACTCAGGTACGTATGTAAAACTCATATGTAATGAGCTTATTGTGTGATGAACCCTCGGTAAGGTTATGATGGATTAAGTTATGATTATAAGATCTTACTAGTATTTAAGCCAATTATTATTATGTTAATGATAAGTTTTTGGTTACGATGCTTATTATTTGCATAGGAACTTACTAAGCTATATAACATGCTCCCCTTTCTTTTTCCCTTGTCTTATAGTGTAGCCAAGTCAGCTCAGGGATCAAAGACGGTAGGTGTTCCATCCACACTATCAAATTATCATTTTGGGTACTTATGATTACATTATTTTGAGTTATGACATGTATAAGGACTTGGTCTTTTTGTTACGTACCATAGTTGATTTGGCCAAAAGTGTTGCTTATGTTATTTGATAATTCATTTTGTAAATGGCCATTGAAATTGGCTAATATTGGCTTAAGTATATATATGCATATGATGATGCTTCCATGGATGTGTGAATTTGCATGGATTGAGTTGATAAGTAGGTGATGTTTGTATGTGATAGAGGTTGCATGTAAATGACACATTGATATCTTGTTTGTGGCTGAATTGGTTGTATGAATATACTTGGATTTGTGTTGCTTGTTGTTGTGTAGGTTGGTGCAAGTAAGGGTGGCAAAATGGCTTGGTAAATAGCCTTATTTTTGTCCACACGGGTAGACACACGAGCGTGTGTCTAGGTCGTGTGTGACACAGAGCTTGTCCCATGGGTGTGTGATCCAGTCGCGTGTCCCCTACATTTTGAATTTTAGCTTCGAATTGGTCACACGGCCATGTGTCTCAGTCGTGTGAAAGAGATGGCCCAGGGACATGGGCGTGTGCCCAGGGCGTGTAAAGTCTGCACCTATTTTATGAAAAATTATGAATATTAAATCGCCCACATGGCCTAAGCACGAGTGTGTGATATAGCCGTGTGATTACAATTTGTTGATGATGTCATAAATAGAGAGTTACACGGGTTAGGGACACGGGCGTGTGTGACCACACGGCCTACCGACACGGGCGTGTCCCAAGCCATATGGGCATATGACCTTGTTTTGATGAAAAATTTTCTAAGTGTTTTAAAATTGTTTTTCTAAAGTTCTTGGTTTAGTCTTGAACCACTTCTAATGCATGTTTTGGGCCTCGTAGGCTTGTTTAAGGGACGACATGAATGTTTTTGAAAAGTTTTAAAATTTGAGTGGAAATTCATGTCTCGATTTTAAATGTTTGTTTGATTTTAAGTCCGGTAATGCCTCAGACCCTGTTCCGGTGTCGAATACGGGTAAGGGATGTTACAAAATCTTCTACTAGTAGTATGTTAATATGGAGTTGCTTCAAGACCTCAAAAAACCTTTTGAACTAAGCATCTTGTTTAAAATTATGGAATCTCTAAGGAAAAGGTAGAGGTGGTTGTCCTTTAGGTTTCTGATATTGTTTTGCTATGGCATTTTTGTTGGCAGCCTGATCTGGTTCTGCCACAGCATTCTTCTGCTTACCCTTTTCAAGCGCAGTATTTTTTCAGATGGCTTTAGGATCTTTACATAGTTTTTATTCGAGTTATCAACTCCTACCATGGTATCTTGAACAATGTCATTCAACTGAATTCCACTTTTGAGAGTGATCACTTTGCAATGATCTTTCCCTTGTGTTCTCCAATTCTCAGTATCGCTTAGCAATGCTCCTTGTGGCCTTGAATTTAAAGCATTCGCTATTTGCACCACTTGATTTTCAAGAGCTCGAAGAGATGCAACCTGACTCTAAATTACAACATCACTTTTTTTCCATATACTCCTTCAACAAAGATTCAATAGAATTAGAAGATGATACTTGGCCTTGTTGAGCATTTTGCCTCGGTAACATTCTGTGAATTGCCCGCACCTTGATTATTCCAACTAAAATTTGGATGCTACTTCCACCTGGATTGTAAGTGTTGGAATAGGGGTTATTATTTTGGTTAAAGTTTCCCATGTAGTATACAAATGCTAGATGTAATGGGCATTCATCAAACACATGATCTTCATTGCAATAAAAACATAACAACTCGGTTGATTTCATCTCATGGACTGTAGTTGAATTTTTCATTGTTTTAAATATGTTAACTAGAGAAGATACTTGGGCTATCAACGAAGTGATTGCATCAAGCTCTATGGTACCAACAACTTTTTTAACTGCCCTAACCCTAGTTGTTGGATATTGATAATCATTGTTGGCAATCTTTTCCAAAATCCCATATGCTTCATTATACGTTTTATCCAACAATGTACAATTGGTGGAAGCATCAATTACCATCCTCGTATGCGCATTCAGCCCATTATAGAATATTTCCACATGAGTCCAATGTTGAAATCAATGTATCAGACATTTTAGAATTAATTCTTTAAATCGCTCCCAAGTTTCATATAGCATTTCATCCTTCAATTGTTGAAAAGATGTGACGTCATTTCTAAGCTTGGCATTCGCATTTGGAGGATTATACCATAGCAAAGACCTCTGAAAAAGATCATTCCTTGATGCCATTATTTCTAACGGTAAAGCATTCAGCCATGCTCCCGCACAATCTCTTAAAAATATGGAAACAATTTAAGTTACAGGGCATCTTCAGGACCACCCTGTTGCCTGAATGAGTCAAAAACTTCTAGGAAAATTAAAAAATGTAATCTTGGATCTTTAGTGGGCAGTCCACCAAACTGTCTTACTATTTGCAAGATCTAAAACATTACCAGTTTTAGTTCAAGCTGCTGAGCCTGTATTTGTGGTCTAACTATCCCTAGATTCAGGTCATCCAAAATTGGTACAACATGCTCTCGGATTAGTCTATCTTGGTCATCTATCACCCCACGAACATGAGGATTAGCACCCTGACCATTCAAATTATCATTCATACCAGGTATCACCCTACAAACAGGAGGATTAGCATATTGACCATTCAAATTATCATTGAAACCAGGATCATTCCCATTCCTAGCCATTTTTTGTAGTTTTTTCTACCTTCTTCGTAAAGTTTTTTTGATCTCTAGGTCCAAAGGATATTCCTTGTTAGCAGGAATGCCTCTTCTCATGCACTGATGGCAAACCTATAGAAATTAAATATAACTGAGTTAAATAGAACTAAAGGAACTAAGTAAATAATAAAGCCAAATTTCACCAAATTGTCGATCCCTAGAAACAATGCCAAAAACTTGTAGCGTATGAAATGATATGAGATCTGTGCAAGTATACACATCGAATTGAGTAATAAAGTGATGAGTGAGTATCATTCCCATAAGGACCAGATTGACGCACAAAAGTGGTCAAGTTATTATAATAAAATGCAATTAATGCAATGGTAAAGCTATGATAAGTATGAAGTGGCAATTAAAAGGAATAATGATGTATGTAATATGTGGAATTAATGAAAACTGGGAAATGCTATGCAAAACGAGAGTAGAAATGTAATGGTGATTATGAAAATGATTATATGAATAATATGTAACTGAACAAATAAGCAACTAAGGATGTGATGGCAAAGATACTACGGTAAAGGATAAGGGATATGCGATGTTAATATGGAAGGTTGGAATTACTAAGAATCTACCCTTACTGTCAAAAATGCCTTGGTAAAATCGTAATCACTCTATTGCTCAGAAGAGTTCTAAAGTGGTTTGCTCCTCTCGAGAGCAAAAACCTCAAGTTACCCTACTTGTGTCTATGGGCCTTTAATACGATACCCTGTACTGTTTCCATCTGTATGAACGCTACTCTATGTCTAGAGTCTACTAAAAGTATCTTTCGAGTACTTGCTCATATCATTCAATTTCGATCCAACTAATCCAACATTTTCAGAATTAAATTAGTTTATGGGCATGCTGCACGGTCATCTATGTCTAAGGATTGCATAGATACGATTAGGAAATAAAAACAATTGAATGTAACAATCATCTTCATGTCGCAACACCATGGGCAGGAGCAAAGAATTGCAAAAATTATCTCGATGTCGCGACACCACTATCTTATGACGCGACATCATTGACAATCTCCCAGATTTTCAAAAATGCAGGGTGTGTCTCGACAATAAACCCAATGTTACGACATGAGCAATCTACTAGATATGTCGCAACACAGAACCCCTATGTGGAGACATCACTGCAATTTTCTACAGGTTCAACCTAACCCTATTGCACAAACCAACTTTTTAACTCTAAAAACACCCAATTTTTAACCTCAAAAACACTACTTTTAAACATAAAATTACACTATTAAGTTAACCTAACCTAGTTTTAACATTCAAACTATTCCAAAACCTCTCTAAAACCTCTAATTCTGAAACCCCCTTTTACACTAAAAGCTTAAGTTTTCCATTCCCCATCCCCGATTATAAAGATCACATTGGAGGAAGCTACAAACAAAAGATCAAAGAGGAAACACATATGAATTCATGAAGATTAAGGTTAAATACTCTCGATTCTATTTTACTGTTTCATTTATTACTATTCATTTATATTCCTGCTAGAAATTTTAAAAATGCCTCTGAGTAAGAGCAAGAGAACTTTTGTTTCATAAACCCTGACTATTTCAGACCCTATCAGGTTTCGTCGTTTGAATGTTGAAATTTTTTTCTCGGGTCACAAGGAAAACCTTTCATACAAAAACAAGGGTTCGAACCCTTTATGGTCTAGTACAAGGAAATATGGACTTTCATTCGATATTACCATTGGGATCGATTCTATGTCATTCCCAAAGAAAACACAGTTATTCATGTGGTTCATGAATTTTATGCTTCTCTTAAACACCAGATAGTTTGTCATGGCACAGGGGTATATGTAACAACCTGATTTTGGGCCTAGTCAGAACAGTGGTTTTGAAACTACTATTTTGGGGTCGAAGAAATTATTTTTAATGATAATTTATGTGTTATAGCATGATCATATGAGTGCATGAAAATTTTGGTGAAATAATTTTAGCGATTTCATGCTTAATTGCGAAAAAGGACTAAATCGCGTAAAGGGCAAAAGTTTTGTTTTGCTAGTTAAAGGTATCAAATAGCTATGTAACATTAAATTAGGGTCTTTATTGAGTAAATAGACCATAAATATGTTAGTGGCTGATCAAGGAGACGAAAAAAAGGTTGAAAAGTCAAAGTTGGTGTGCATTAGGTGACTTATTTGGTAATAAAATAAAACAAAAAGAAAAAATTATTGTCATCTTTTCATCTTCCTTCTTCCCCACCGAAAATACTAGCAAAGAGGGGGTTTTGAAAACTCAAAAATTTCAGAAACTTATATCCCTTACAATAAGTGATTTAGATGCCTATTTTTGATAATTTTTGTACTTTTGGAACCCTTGTAGCATAAACTAGCTAATGGGGGACTATTTTGTGAAATGGTTGATAGTCTAGGGATTTTCCATGAAAGGATTTATGTTTTTTCTGAATTTTTATGGAAGAAAATTTGTTGTGTATAAACAACTTTTGCCATTTTGTAAAAGCTATAAAATAGGTTATAATTGTGTGAAATAGTGGAAATTTAGGGTTTTCATAAGAGTAATAATTGGTCAATTAAGTTGGCTAATAAGGAAATTCTATAAAAATCTATTTCCGGGCCTAAGGGTAAAATGATCATTTTGTGAAAGTCTAGGGGCAAAATGGTCATTTTGCCAAAAATGTGAATTTTGATTGTCCAAATTTTTTTAGTGATTAAATGAGTGAATTTCATCATGTTAGATCAAGAAAATCGAGATTTGGGCTTAAATCGAGAAAGTGCGTGGTTAAAGAAAAAAGAGAATAATTAGCTGAAATTACATTTGACGTAAGTCCGTGTGATTAAATGAGCATGATATTTATGCCATTGTTATTATATTTGAAAATCTATCTTTCCATGATTGTGTTAAAGTTTATGTAGATGATATTGTATATGAGAAAGTGATGTCAAATGTAAATAACATTTATGTGTTGATTGAATGCTTGGAGATTTGATGGAATAGGATATTCCATTGACACGAGAAAGTTGTATGTAAATAATACAACTACATTGTTATTATATGTGTTTGAATTGATATAGCATAAATTGCTTGTTTGTGGAAATGATTATGAATGGTGAATTTTAAGATAGTAGAACTCCCGTAAGAACCTTAGGAACAAATCAGATATTCATGCCATGACATTTGGGTCATTTGTGCGCTAGTGTAAGACCATGTCTAGGACATGACATTGTCACCGAAACGAGAGCCAGTGTAAGGCATGTCTGGAAAATGTATCGGCTACGAGATGTGTCAGTGTAAGACTATGTCAGGGACATGGCATCGGCACAGATATGTGAGAGCTAGTGTAAGACCATGTCTGGGACATGGCGTCGACCTCAATTTTGATAGTCAGTGTAAGAACATGTCTAGGAGTTGGCATCGACTTAATGGATGAGCCAGTGTAAGACCATGTCTGGGACATGGCATCAGCATTATACCCTATGTTTGAGGCTTAGTGAATATCCGATAGCTTTCCGAATGGTTCAACGGTGAGAGTTGCAGTTTAAGCTAAATGAGAAAGGTTATGACCATATTGTGAGTGGTACAGGTACTTACATGAAATTGATGAGCTGTGAATTCAATTCATGTTATATGATTAGTAAGGAATGAATATGAGCATCTTGAGTAACACAGTTATGTATGCCAAGCTCATGAGAAATAATTTAGTTTATGATGCACATTTAGTGAAGATGTAAATAGGTAATTCATGCTTATGAGAATGACTTTGTGATGAACTTGTGATTATAGGTCTATACTTATTTTGTATGAATATGTAACCTTACCAATGTGTTGAAAATGAATTAATATGGTGTAATAAACGTAGTATCGTTAATTTACACTAAAATAGTTTTGGGTAGCAGCCATAGTCTGACTTAAAAAGAATCCACCAAAAATTGTGTAAATTGAGTTAGAGGCTAAATAAAATATGAAATTAAAGCCTAATGAGTCTAGTTTCACATAGAAGAAACGTTGTAAGCAAAAGAGTTTCATATTATGAAATATTGTAATTGTTGTGAGATAGAGTTAGAATGACTTCGAAATCCCCTGTTCTGATTTGAGAAAATAATTTAAAAGTATAAAAAAATAATTATGAGTTATAACTTATATTATTAGAATTCTTAATGAGTCTATTTTCAAGGTAAATAGATGAAAACATCATTCGAGCCTCATATTATGAGATAAATAATTTTTAGTGAAGAGAGGTCAAAAATGTCAGACAGCGAAAAAGGATAACTTTAAGGAATAAACTGTACGAATTAGCTGAGACAAAAATTCTGAAAATTTTATGATAAGAAGATATGTAGTCTAGTTTCAGGGAAAACTAGCAAAACTAATTTGGAGTTTCGTAGCTCCAGATATAAATAATTTAGTGACTGTGACTCGAGAAAACAACTTGACTGGAACATGAGTAAAAATGCAAATAGGGTTGTATTTCCATGAGAAGCAAGTTGATAAATTGCTTATTATTTTCATACAGTCTTACTAAGCTATAAAGCTTACACCCTTCCTTTACTTTACTTTCCTTTAGTGTTTTCAGGTTAGCTCGGGGTTAGAGATCATCGGAGGCAGCATCACACTATCAAGTCGCTACCTTTGGAATAATAAAGCATATATTAGAAATTTCAAGTGAGTGGCATGTATAGGGATCTAGTTGATTGACATGTATTATTTTGCTTTGGCCAAATGTGTTGGCTTATGTTGAGTTATATATATATGGCCATGAGATGTGGCTTATATTGATTTTGGCTTGTAAGCCTAGCTATTCATGTCATGTCTAATGTTTATAAGGTGATTATGATTGTTTGCCATGCATAGTTAGTAATATGACATATGTGTTGGATGTATGCTCTATGACAAATTGAGGTGGTCATAGCCATATAGTAATCACACGTTATAAACACAATGTGATAATAATTGAACTTGAGTGCTTGATGGATAATTTGGTAACCATAGCATAATGGTAAAAGTGGTCATCAAAATGACAAGTCATATGAATGTGAAATAAGGAATCTAGACTTGGTATTGCATGAGTAGATGCATTACTTGTAAGAGGAAATATTAATGTTAAGGATATGTCTTGATAAAGAGTTTTTAATCACTAAAATGATGCCATGATTTGCGATTTTGATGTGCATAAGGTTGTAAGAGATTATGGGTAACATGAAGGCTTGGAAAATAGCCTAAGTGTTGGCCACACAGGCTGAGACACGGCCGTCTGTCTCAACCGTGTGAGGGACATGGCCTGGAGACATGGGCGTGAGGCTCGGTCGTGTGGTTCGATGTGCATACTAACATCATAAACAGAGAGTGACATGGCCTAAGGACATGGGCATGTCCCTATGTCCACACGGGCGTGTGACCTTGTTTCATGGAAAATTTTTCTAAGTTTCCCTGAAACTTCTCAAAGTTCTCGGTTTAGTCCAAAATCGATTTTGATGAATGTTTTGGGCTTTGTAGACCCAAATAAGGGACTAAATGCATGTGTTGGAAAGGTTTTGAATCAAAAGAGATTTCATGGCCTGATTTTTGCATGAATGTGTATGTTTAAGTCTGATAATGCCTCGTACCCTGTTCTGGCATCGGACTTGGATAAGGGGTGTTACAGTATATGTGACTACTGTCACAGTTCAAGCCTTTCCTTAGCGATATTTATGAGTTTTATGACATTCCATTTTATGAATAATATTTTATCGATGGTATAGGTTTGGATAGATTACAAAATGTTGATATGAAGGATGTCATAAAGTATCTAACTCAAGATAGGGTAGTTGGAACTATAGGCCAGATATGGGGCTACCAACTAATTTTAATCAGGTGATTATGTTCTCTATAGCCAAGATATTGATGTAATTCATTGGCACCCGTATTGCATTCGCACTCAATGTTTCCTAAATTAATGTTTTTCGAGCTATTTTTCTATATGGTATTTTGCAGCATAAACAAATTTGTGCAAGGCGTTGGATCGTCTGAGAAATGAAACGATGCATACAGAGTCAGAAGACTGAACTTTTGTTTCCTCATTTAGTGACAGTATTATTGTTATGTGTAAATAACTAATGCAATTGTGCAAGTGTACACGCCATTCTTTCTAAATTGTATCGTCTCCACAAGGATCAGAAATTGGTAAGAAATTAAGTAAGTTATTGTAATCCTATTAACTATACTAAATAACAGGAAATATTCTTAAATTGAATAGGATGTTTGTATAATGAATTAATGAAATCAAATGCTAAAAACAAGGAATTGATATGGGAAATAAAATGCAGTGGAAAATTACAAAGAAAAGTAAGAGTAATTATGTTGTTGAATGAATAGGGCTAGAATTATTCATGAGAAATGCTCATAGCAAAATAATGTCATGGTAAAATATTGTCTAATTAACTAATCAGAGAGTCAATACTGTAACTTACCCCTTTTGATAGCTAGATTTTAAGCTAAAAATCTAAGTTACTATATGTCTATAGAACTCTGTATTAATTACTGTAATGAACGTTCTTCTCTGCACAACTTGCAACATCTATGTTTATAGTGCTACGAATATTCTGTCGAGTATTTTCTTGCATCAAATGATTCAAGATCTAGTTTATTTAACCTTTTTAGAATTAAAAATACATCTAAGAACACAGCACACAATCATCTATGTCTAGTTCTTGCATTCATGTATTTAAAATAAGCATAAATTGAATTAAACAGTGATATAGGCAATCTCAAATCATGAGCATTTAATATGATAAAGCATTCACCCAAATAACTCCAAACCAGAAAATATATACTTCATGGGTGGAAAATAAACACCAAATTTAAATCATTCACCAAAAATTAAATAAGTTGAATCACAAAAATCAGGAAACCTAAAGGCAGAACTGCAAGATTTCTCGCCACACTCCAGCTTCTCTTTTATCTTCCAATTGTACATGAACCTAGATTAGATGCCTCTTCCCCTTCTTCACATCTATATTCTGCTCACTATAGCTGCGACCCTTTTCTTTTTCTGGAATTCTACAATGGAGTTTCTTCTCTGTGCAGAGAGAGGATTGTTGTCACCAATCTCTTTCTCACACAAATTCTCCACCACTTTTTTTCTTCTTCTCTCTTTCTTTTATTAGGTAAATCTGTCCACTTCAACACTCCTTTTTCATTCCTCTTTTCAAGATGTATTTTCTGGTACACGCACAGTTGGTTGAGAACGACGTGGATAAAGTACTGAGTCATCTTCCTAGAATTTCCATGGCAATTCTATTGGCAGTCAATCTCACAATTTTCCATGACAATGTTTCACTTCCTTCATTTTCCCTCTACATCTTCTTCCTATTCCTACACCTGTATTCACACAAAACCACATATTTCCCTAGGTGATAAAAGTAACATAAAATGACCATAATATTGTAAAGCTTTGTTATACAATGTTCTAAAAATATCCTAAAAATGCAAATGTGTTCATTTAATTACAACTTCATTTAGAGGCCTTAAATATAACTCTTTTCAAGATTTATCACACCCTCAAACCTGAATTATTACTTGCCCTCAAGCAAATGATGTTTGAATATGCATGAATACATGGAATTTCAAAAACAATCATTCACCAAAAGTACTGCCAAATCGTAATAAGCATATTGTGTACCTCTATTCTAAGCAACTTTTACTAAAACAATGAAAAAATTGCTTACAATTTTTGTAAACCTACTTAGCCAATACAATGCAAAAAATGGTTCCTAAAAATAAAATTTTCTAAATATTTCAACAATTAAAACTATAGAAGATCTCTCTAAATATACTTAGGTTATCTCTCTCCTAAACTTAGTTTTTTTTTTTACTTATTCAATTTTCAACACAAAATTTCCTAGGGAATTCATATTGTCATAAGATTATATACTAGATTGCCACATATTATATAATGTCACAATTTGAGTATAAATCACTCATTAAACAAAAGCTTTTAACTAAAAAGATGGATGGAGCAAACAACTACCTTCTTAGCAATTTAGCCTTAAGATTCAGTGGAGTGTCCCTAGAATATGTACATATATATTATAGACAAACACTAATATTTGAACTCATTTTTCTGGTCAAATATATAATGGAGCAAACAAAATATTACTAACCTACTTAACAGGTTCAAACATTAGAGTATTCAAAGAATGCTACTATAACCCAATTGCATTTATATTTCAATTATTCTACTTTTAGAAAGTCATTTTCAACAACTGTCCTATGGTAAATATGCCTAAAAAACTCTCATCGTATTTTCTAAGTTTACAAAGAAGAGTTATTATCCTCATTGAACATTATTGATAACCATATACTCAAATAATCCAACAGTTAAACGCCAATTGAACGTTATTGCAAAAAGACTGTATGAACAATTAACAATGTAGTATATATGCACAACACACCCCTAAACCTAAGGGATGCATTGTCCTCAATGAATGAACATGACAAATGAAAATTAATAAAAGCTACATGAATGCAGGAAACAGAGAAAAACTAAAATAAAAGAGCATAAAAATATAAAAATCAAAGTTAGGAGGGGAAATAAATTACTTCACTTGGGTTGGGTGGATTTCCGTGAAACTATCTTGTAATGATGCGGCTCGTCTGTTAAACCAACATCTTCTTGAAATGCTTTTATGGTAGCCTTCCTGAATCTTTTTCACTGAAGCTAATTAATGGGCACCTCAGCTACATCCTTAGTATTAGACATCACGAGTTCACGTTCTTGTTTAGTCATTGCTGCATTGGTTTATGGTGCTTTGACAGAGATGGTTGGTGTAAAAGTGTGCTATCGATCATCGTCCTACTTGTCAAAGTCAAGGTGTGCAAACTTTGTCGGTTCTTGATTACCCAAAATGCTCTGTGTTCTAGCTCAATTGGGAAATGACATGGTTTACCATAGATAAGCTTGAAAGGTGACATTTCCAACGGTGTCTTGAAAGCTATGCGATAAGCCCACAAGGCTTCATCTAACCTTGCTGACCAATCCTTGCGGTTGGGATTGACAAATTTCTCCAGGATCTGCTTGATTTCTCTATTGGAAATTTCAGCTTGTCCATTTGTTTGTTTAACCCCATATTTTTTTAGAGGGTCGACAACTAATCTGCAGTCAAAATGTGAGCCTTCATCACTAATTAAAGCACGAGGGGTACCAAACTTGGTAAAAATATTTGTAATCAAGAATCTTAGAATTGATTTGGCATCATTTGTAGGTAAGGCCACAGCTTCAACCCATTTGAATACATAATCCACAGTGACAAGAATATAAATTTTTCCCCAAGATGGTGGAAATAGACCCATGAAATCAATTCCTTAAATGTCAAATAATTCCACAACTAGAATAATTTATAGCGACATCTCGTGTCTTCTTGATAAGTTACCAGTTTTTTATAGCAATCACAATTTTTACAAAACTCATTAGCATCTTTAAACATGGTGGGCCAGTAAAAACAAATTGAAGAACCTTTGTAGTAGTTCTCATGCTTTCAAAATGTCCACCATAAAGTGCAGAATGATAGTGACGTAGGATACTTTGAAATTCATCATCTGGAATTCATCTTTGAATTACTTGATCTGCACACTACTTGAATAGAAATGGCTCATCCCAGTAATATTGTTTGACATCATGAAGGAATTTCCTTTCTCCTTGATGATTGAGTACAGGTGGTAGCAACCCACTGACTAAAAAGTTAACAATATTAGCATACGATCGCAATGCCATAGCCAACAATATTTCCTCATCAGCAAATTCGTCTTTAGTCATTTGACCCTCACCATACTCATTCCTTGCTTCCAGTCATGACAAGTGATCAGCCATTTGATTGTCAATGCCTTTCCTATCTTTGATTTCCAAGTGAAATTTCTGCAATAGCAATGTCTATCAATGAGTTTATGTTTGGCCTATTTTCTCTTCACCAAGTATTTGATGGTAGAATGGTCTGTATAAACTGTGACTTTGGTACCTATTAAATAAGCTCTAAAATTTCAAAGGCAGACACCACTGCTAACAATTCTTTCTCCATGGTGGTGTAATTGAGCTATGAATCTGTCAGCATATGACTGGAATAATATATAACAATCTTGGCTTTTCTTTGCCCTAGCACTACTTCGACAGCAAAGTCACTTGCATCACACATTAGTTCAAATGGTAGAGTCCAATCTAGTGTAGTGACTATAGGTGTTGTAGTTAATCGTTTCTTTAACTCTTCGAATGCCTTTAAGCATAACTCATCAAAATAAAATGATCTGTTTTGCTCCAACAATTGACATAAAGGATTCAATATCTTAGAAAAACCCTTGGTGAAGCAACGGTAAAATCTAGCATGTCGGAGGAAGCTTTTGATTCCTTTCACTGAAATGGGTGGTGGCAACTTTTCAATGATTATTTTTTTTCTTTTTTGACGGGAATTCCTTACTGTGAAATTTTGTGGCCCAAAACTGTGCCTTCACAAACCATGAAGTGACATTTTTCCCAATTCAGCACTAGATTTGTTTCTTGGCATCGGCAAAGTACTAACTCCAAATTTTTTAAGCAATATTCAAAAGTGTCGCCAAGCATCGAAAAATCACCCATGAATACTTTAAGAAATTTCTCCACCATGCCAAAAAATATTGCCATCATGCAATGCTGGAATGTTGCCAGGGCATTACATAACCCAAATGGCATTTTTTAAATACAAATGTTCCATAACAAAAAGTGAATGTAGTTTTTTCTTGATTAGTTGGAGATATGGCAATTTGGTTGTACCCTGAGTAGCTATCTAAAAAATAGTAGAAGGCTTTCCCTACTAGCATCTGATCTATAAAAGGCAAAGGGAAATGGTCTTTATTTATTGCTTTGGTAAGCTTTTGATAATCCATACAAACTCCCCAACCTCTGACAGTATGTGTGGGAATAAATTCATTGTTATCATTGCTGACTACTGTGACTCCTCCTTTCTTAGTTACACACTGAACATGTCTGAACCAAGAGCTATTAGAAATTGGGTATATAATCCCAACATCTAACCATTTGATAATCTCCTTCTTAACTACTTCCTTCATGACAGGATTCAGTCTCTTTTGCTGTTCAATAGATTGCCATGACAATCTTCAAGTATTATTTTGTGCATGCAGATACTGGGCTAATTCCTTTGATATTCGCAATTGGCCATCTTAAAGCTTTCCTGGATTATTTAAGACCTTCTATAATTGCACCTCCTGGTCTATTATAAGCTCAACAGAAATAACTGCAGCCAATGTATCATTTTCTGCCAAATAAGCGTATTTTAAATGCACTGGTAATGGCTTCAAACCTAGCATCGGTTGATCTTCTATTGATGACCGAGGAGGGTTGTAAGAGTGACTTGATAACTCTAATGATTCAAAGCTCCTTCTGCATCTATTTTCAAATTCCTGAGTTTCCATAAGTTCTTTAGATTCTTCAATCAAATCTCTTTCATTTAATTTGATAGAGTCTGCATTAGAATTGTTGCGCATATGTTCTGCAAATTCTTCCTAAGTTACAATGTCAACAAATTCTACAGCATGGCATTTTTCATCTAGATCTACACACTTTAAAGCATCAAACACATTAAAAGGCAACCGCTGATCGTTAATTCTCATGGTTAACTCACCTTTCTATACATCAATCAATGTTCTACCAGTTGCTAAAAAAGGTCATCCCAGTGTTATAGGCACCTCTTTATTTGCTTCACATTTCAGAATAATAAAATCTACTGGAAAGATAAACTTGTCAACTCTTACCAGTACATCTTCAATTTTACCTTTTGGATGGACATATGATTTATCAGCTAGTTGCAGTGTGACTATAATGGGTCTTACTTTTCCTATCCCAAGTTTTTTGAAAACAAACATAGGCTTTATTTTGATACTTGCACCTAAATCGCATAATTATTTACTTTGATAATGGTTTCCAATCAAACAGGGTATAGTGAAACTATGTCAATCTTTTAATTTTGGTGGCAGTTTGTTCTTCAGCATTGCTGTGTACCATTTTGTAAGTACCACAGTTTCAAACTCCCCTAACCTTCTCCTCTTAGATAGGATATCTTTCATGAATTTCACATAGTTAGGCATTTGTTCTAATGCTTTCACCAAAGGTATATTGATGTGTAATTGTTTCAAGACCTCCAGAAATTTCTTAAATTAAGCATCTTGTTTTGACTTTTGGAAATACTGGGGAAAAGATGGTGGTGGCCTTCCTTCCACTTTTTGAGGTTGCCTTGCCATGGCATTTTTATTTCCTCGGTGAGATGAATTTTCTTTAGCATGCTTTTGTCTACTGCGACCTTTTGTAGTTTCTTAAACTTCTGGTTTGAAAGTTGTGCTTCTAGGAACTTCTGAACTTTTTTCCTTAGACAAGGCATCATTCACAACTCCTGGCAGTTGAGTGTCACTCCAGAGTGTTATGGCTTTACATTTTTTTTTCTTTAAGATCTAGAACTTTCTATGTTACTAGGCAATGCTCCTTGTTTTCTAGAGCTTAATGTAGTGGCAATTAAGGAAGCTGTCTGGCCATATACTCTTTTAATAAAGCTTCCATAGCTAATGTTGAATATGATGAACTTTTTTTCACATTTTGTTGCGGCATTGGTTGACTATGTCCAGGTGGTACCCCAACTGCATTCTGTCTATTAATAGTGCTGACATTTCCTATTCCCTAATTACTCCAGCTAAAATTTCGATGTTGCTTCCACGCTGGATTGTATGTGTTCGAGAAGTGATTATTATTGCTACGATTAAAATTTCCCATGTAATACGTAGACATTGGATTGAATAGGCATTTATCAAAAACATGATCTTCTCTATAATATACGCATTCTAGTTCTGCAGCGTTTATCTCCTACACTGCAGAGGGTCTTTTTAGACTTTTAATCATATTTGTTAAAAATGATACCTGAGCTGTTAACGATGTAATCGCATAATGTTCCATTGCTCCAGCAACTCTTCTACTAGTACCAACTGTAGTAGTGGGGTACCAATAATCATTATTTGCTATTCTTTCCAAAATTTTGTATGCTTCATTGTAGGATTTGTTAACCAATGTCCCATTAGCAGATGCATCCACCACCATTTGCGTATGAGTATTTAATCCATTGTAGAACATTTACATTTGTGTCCAATTTTGAAAACCATGCATCAGGCGTTTTCTAGGGTGTTTTTCGTCTGCACAATCATAACTAACATGTTAAAGAAGTTGTAACTGTCCTAATTTGGTCATCTAACCCAAACACCATAAGTCTGAACTCTCAAAACTTAATTAGGGAGTTCAATTCATCATTCAAATTTTAAAATTTTGTTTGTATTTAGGTTTTAGTTTTACATTTTCAACTTCTTTTCAATTGTAAACGTTTCTTTTAATTGCATTCTTAGTTTAGTTTTATTTTATTTTATTTCATTTAAGTTATTGTTTCTTCATCAAATTCAATAATCACCACATCATTCAAGGGTTTCAAGATTCAAATGCAATTCAAGATCTTCGAATTCTAAGTATCTCTTCTCTGTTCTCTTTATCTTTACATTTTTTTGAATGTTTAATAAATTGATAGGAAATTTTTCATCTAGAATGAGCCAAAACTAAACCCTAGGAAGGTTGATGATCTGAAGTGGGATCGATTAGCTTGGGTTAAAGGTTCAAATCTAGTTAGTTGGATTAGATTAAGTGGAATAAACCCTATAATTGACAACTCTAGGAAGTAATTTAGGAAAAGATAGTCTTCTTGGAATCAACTTAATCTAACCCAGTTTAATTTATCAAGTTGAAAGATAAGTAAGTTAATTCGATCAATTAATCTAGTTATAGGTCAAAATACATTAATTAGGTTAATTGTTAGCTACTTAGTGCAAAACCCTATATCTAAGTTAATCATGAACATAGAAGTGATTCACCCTTCTATTTTCTTTAATTGATTTTTATTTTGGTATTTTTCTGTTATTTTATTCTGTAACCCATTTGCTTTGATTCTGTTGTAATATGATTTTGATTTGAGTAGTATTTAGCCCCAGTAGAGTGTGATTTATTGCTTATAGTTTAGATTGAAAAAACCTCCATTGGATAAGATCCTTGCAATACTTCCATTATTTCGTTGTAATAATTATATTGCAATTTGACATGTACAATTGCAGGCATCGTACATAATTTTTGTATCTAATTACATTTTTCTAAGCCCTGGAGCACCCATGCTGAGGCGCGATCAAGTTGTTGGTGTCATTGCCAAAGAGGTTTCAGTGTTAGATTAAATTATTAGTAATACTGCATGCTAGTAGGATAAGTAAGAAAGTTGTCAATTATGGATATTGTTTTTATTTGTTTGTAATTTTTTTTACTAACTTAGTTATTTTTCTTGTTCTAGTGTATGACTTGAAGTACGGGTAATTTAATCGAGTCTGACCCTAAACTTGAATGTACACTAAGGTGAGAATGTAAAACTATCATTTCGATAGAAGACTACTAGTGGTTGATCCATTGCATGAAAACCTATTGTACAAGGACCAGCCAGAGCAGATACCACCACCAGTAAAGCCAGTTTCGCAAATAGTAAAACCAAAGCCGGAGCAGAATCGTATGTTGCTTGATTATGCAACACCAAATCTGGATGTTGTGCGAGGCAACATCAATAAGCCAACTATCAATGCCAATAATTTCAAAATAAATTTGTCCAGCATTCAAAAGATCCAGAGTAACTTGCAATTTTGGGGCTAAATCCATGAGGACCCAAATTGGCATTTAAAATTTTTTCTTCATCTATGTGATACTTTTTAATTTAATGGGGTCACCGATAACGTTATTCATCTTCGATGTTCACATTCTCATTGTGTGATAATGCTTCTATTTGGTTGGATTTGTAGGTTCTAGGCTCGATTGATACGTGGGCGGAACTTGCAAGCAAGTACTTGGCGAAATTCTTTCTGCCAAGAAAAATGATGCATTTAACGAGAGATATAACTAACTTTCAACAAATTGAAGGGGAGACTCTTTATGAGGCATGGGAGAGGTTGAAATTACTGCTGCACAAATTTCCTACCACGGGTTAACCGAGTGGTTAAAGATGCAGATCATTTACAATGATTTCAAAAACATAAAAATCATTAAAAACGGGACAAAACTACATACCATGCATGAAGAAATTCAAAATCAAAACTTCCCCTATTTAATGATGATTTTGGCCAAGGAAGAAGAAAATGAAAAAGATGATAGGTTTTTCATCTTTTGTTTAATTAACATTTAACTTAATTATCAAAGTATTTAATTAACCTTTAAAAATTACCATAATTACATTAAAACCTATCCATGTACATCCACTATCATCATATATGGTATAATTACCATTCAAGTCCATTAAATTTCATTTCTAAAGCCATTTGACCCTTTTAACTAATAGAACTCAACTTTTACACTTTTTTTTTACGATTTAATCCTTTTTACTTAATTAACTACTTAAACATCAAAATTTCTTAATGAAATTTTAATATAACCCTAACATATTCTCGTAGACATTAAATAAATAATAGAATAATAATTCAATCTTCGAAATTGTGTGAAATTTTAATATAACCCTAATATATTCTTGTAGACATTAAATAAATAATATAATAATAATTCAATCATCGAAATTGTAGTCCTAAAACCACTATTTTTTTCATCACTAAAAAATGGGCTGTTACACATGCAGTACATCGGATAGGACATTCGTAGTGTGGCATACCAAAATCATGAGTGGATAACGGACTATATATGATTGACTCATATGCTTTGACGGACTATGTAAAAGCCTGAGTTCAAATAGATGAGGAATTGAAAGCTAGTGCGTTGGGTATATAAATTCTACAATTTGTAATGTCATTCACAACAATGGAATTCATAGCCCGATACATGGGTAAATGATATCCTCTAATTCCATTACACTATTGATGAAAAGTAAAAGTGGCCACAGATTTTTCATCTTTGTGATGAATGACTTGAATACTATTTGATAGTAATTGACTTTTCATGAATGAATATGTAATGGTTACCATAAGATAAAAAAAATATCATATTGGGAAAACGAATATTATCCCAAATAGATTAAGGATAACCTTTGAGGTTAATACACTTTATCATTAACTCAACATGTACCACGAATGAGTCAACTTGGGACAATCTCACCAAGTAACATGTATTGACTTCTTTTCCTCATTAAAAAGAAAACATTTTTCAATGAATTCCACATGATAATACCTACCTCAAGACTGAAAATTTATCATATGTTATCACAAGATAGTTATCTCTTTTTAGGAAATTCCCTCAGTGAAATCCAGGTGACAATACCTTAGGGTCGATAAATTGTCATGCCATCACAAAAGACCATTGATGGAGACCAAAGGTCTTGTTTAGGGACATTCTCTCACTCAATTGTTGACCACCTATAAACGTGTTATCGTTTATTGTAAAAATTTCAGACCAAAAATATAACAAATTAAATTGACGGTAATCGCAAGGGTACGGGTCAATTATAATATAATAAGTTTACAACGAAACACTGGTAAGTATTTAGAGGACCGTACCTAGGGGATTACAGATTGGAGAAATTCATATTAAATCAATTATAAAAAATAATTACTAGCCTAATCAAGTCATGAATTAATAGTTTGGATCCAAATTAATAATTTAATTAAATTAACTAATCTAATTTAACCTAATGGACTTTCCTATTCCTAGTGTCGACAATGTGAGCCTCTAGCTTATGACTAATTATATCCCCAATTATCTAATTAAATAATTAATTATCCTAAATTGAGTTATTTATCACCCTTAGCTAAGATTACCCTCCTGGTTCATCTTCACTAAGGATTACCACCTAAGTCACCCTTCCGGTCTCACCTGTCTCGATATTCTATCAGCGGCATAACTCCCTAATATAATAAGTACCCTTGAATAAATAATAACTTAATAAATAAATTAGCTTAATACTCAACTCATACAAGATATAATATAAACACAATTATTCAATTATTCATACAAATGCTAATTGATTAGAGAAATGAAATTATAAATAAAAAAAATAAGAGATTGGAGAAAACTCATGAATATATTAAAGTGCGGTGCCAAAACAATCTTTGCTTGCTATTCTCTTCACATCAGAATAAAAAAAAGTTTTGACTAACCAAACATGAAAAGAAAAGAAAACTAAAAACTATGTTTGATGAGTTGGTTGATGGACTAATCCTCTAATTTGTGTACAGAAGCCTCTTATTTATAAGCTAAAAGATGTACACTTTATGCTAGATATGCCCCCAATACTTTGGGTGCATGTAAGAAATAAAATTTATGAGAATCTACCAAAATATGGTTGTTGACATCATCCTTGCTTGTGACCCAAATTCATGTTATGGCTCAACATAGGGCTACTATGGCTCAACATGGGGTGCGTGTCATGCCACGACAGTCTTTTTGTGGCTTTGGACATTTTTTTCATGCTTTCACGGCTCAGAAGCTTTTGTATCACTCTTCCCAAGTTCTTAAGTCAATTGGGCCTAAAATTAAGCCTCTTGCACACTTAAATACAATGATTAACCCTACCTAAGGCCTGTGTCAGCCTAATAGGTCGTCAATGCTAAAAAATGTGTTAAAATACTTACTTTTATTAAATTTTAATCCTAAGTACTAAATGTTGAAAACATAATATAACATACTAAATTTCCTAGAAAACAAGCTTCTTAAGTGTGAAAATAGACCGAAATAACTACTACATTTGACGGCAGGTCAAATACCCCTACACTAAAGTCTTTTCTTGTCCTCAAGCAAACTAAACTAAACAAAATAAAAAAATGAAATAAAAAACAAAAAATAAGCATGCAAAGGAAAGAAAATGTACTTGGGGTAGCTTGATACACGAGATTGGATCGGAGCATCTACACTAGGGAAAGTTGCCTAAATATAACTCTAGCTAGAAATTTACACAATTCAAAATTTTTTACACCTAAACAGATTAGTTAAATAAATTACAAAGTAAATAAGTTAAAGAAAATTAAATTATACCTTCATCAAAATGTATATACTAATATAGTATTTATTTTTTTAGAGTATCATCGGTTCGAATATTTTTCCCTACTCAATTTATTTTTGTTCATACTTTGAACTCAAATGCAGTAATATTTCCCCGCATTATCCCTTATGATAATTTTTTTATTTATTTGTGCCAATATGATTTTGATTTTTCTTGGGCACTTTTTGTAAGCGTTATACTGGTTGTACTACACCGTTTCAATAACCATGGATTTTACTAGGTAGTTTCTTTTTAATTTGAAAATCCTATAGTTTTATGAATATAATTACCTGTTCGTTTCTACCTTTATCACTTGGTATATTTAATCTATTTTTCCTATTTACAGTCTAATAAATTGAACTGATATAAACAACCTTTATTATTTAATTTTAGGCTAAATTTACAATTTACAAAAACAACCTAGGTATATACTCCTAACCAATCACTTCTATTTGTACAAGCTCAAGCACATAGAAAACATGAAACTAAAAACTGAAAATGAAAGAAAGAAAACAAAGTAATATCACAGAAAAGATTTAAAAATATTTCTAAGTCACCCCATACTTTATCCAGCAAATTGTTCCTAATGTGCAATTAAAAATATTAAGGAAATAGGTTACCTGATTGGCGTGATACGTGCAACTCAATTGGTAGGATTACTCCTTCTTGAAGTTTTGCTCGTACTTGTAATGCCATAAAAAATACAGGATCCCAGCAAAGAAAAACTTAACAATATATATATGATAAAATAAAAACCATCCAAAATTAAAATAAGTCTTGAAAATATAAACCCAAAATAAAAATTAAAAATGTTTAAAATTAGTAGAAATTAGGTTCTGACTCCTCCATTGGTGCTTTGCCCCTCTCGCGCCCTGCTGATGCTTCAGTAACTTTCCTTTCTGATGTTTAGGTCAGGTTGTAATGGCTCGGGTCGCATATCACCATGCCTTTCATTAATGAGCAGTTTGGCCATAATGTTCGCTCATAATACGGTGGTACGATTGGGGTCTCATCATCATATTATTCTTCTTCTTCGTTGCCACCCTCCTCGTCCAACGGTGCAAATCACTCGAACATGTTCGGGAGTGGTGTAGGTGTTTCCCATCTATTATGTTTCACAATGCATGTAACACCCCGTACCCGAGACCGTTGCCTGAGTCGGACACGAGGGGTTTGCAGACTTAAATCACTTATTTGCATAGTCCATTTTAAATTTCCAGACGAGCTGGCTAACTGCGTCACTGTCACCTTAAAAATCATATCTCGAGTTCCAAAACTCGAAAACCAGTTCTGTAAATTTTTCCTGAAACTAGACTCATATGTACATCTACAAATTTGTTTCTAGAATTTTTGGTCAAGCCAATTAGTACAGTTTATTAGTTAAAGTCTCCCCTGTTTCAGGGTTCGACTACTCTGACCTTCATGCACTACGACTTGGATATCTCCCTGTACAGGGCTTCAATACTGATTCCGTTTGTTTCTATAGAACTATACTCGAAAAGGAATCTATAAATATATGGCATGACTTATAATTATCTCTGGTTAATTTATAATGAATTTCCAAAGTCGGAATAGGGAATCCAGAAACCGTTCTGGCCCTGTCTCACGAAAACTTAAATATCTCTTAACATACTGTTCATATGATCGTTTCGTTACTTCCATATGAAAGTAGATTCATCAAGGTTCGATTCACTACAAGAAAATAGGGCTTTAGTGAGGTTTTTAGCGGCGTTTTATCAAAAAATGCCGCAAAAATTGTAAAATACATAGCAATAGCGGCGTTTTACCAAAAACGCCACTAAAAACAGAGCAATAGCGGCGTTTTAGTAAAAAACGCCGCGAAAAACAGAGCATTAGCGGCGCTTTTGGCAAAACGCCGTTAAAAGTCATATAACCCTTAAACCCCAAAAAATAATAAACACTAATCTATAACCCCTAAAACAGTAATTATTAAAATTTATGGTTATACAATATATTAAATATTTTCTTATATAATCGTAAAAGAGATAGTATTGAATTTAAAATATCAAATTAATTATCATTATAGTTTATGGTTTATGGTTTAAGATATATGGTTTAGGGTTTAAATGAGTTAACTATGGTTTAAGATATATGGTTTAGGGTTTAAGGTTTAGGAGTTAACTAGTATTTGAAGGTTTATGATGAATTATGGGTTTAGGGATTATGTTTTAGGGTTTAGGGGCTAGGGTTGGAGTTTAAGGTGTAAGGGTTTGGGGTTGAGGGTTTAGAGTTTAGAGTTTAGAGTTTAGAAAAATAATAATAATTAAAAATATTTAACTTGTTTATATTTAAAAAATTAATAAATATCAAATGAAAATAACATGTATATATTTATAAAAAAATTAAAACAATATCATTAGGTTTAAGTAAATTTACGATAAGTATTTATAAATTTAATTGGAAATTTAACTTAAACGGGGTCGTTTTCTTTTTGAAATGTTTTCTTTTTCTCATGCCCGACACTAAAACCCCTAACTTTTAAAGTCATTGAATATATATTAATAAAAAAACATAATTGTTTAACTTAAACATGATTGTGCTTTAAGCATGATATTTAATAAAATTATCAGTATAAAACATGTCAAAATTAATTCTTAATGTAAATAAAAAATTAATTAACATTAAAAATTTGGCAATATTTAATAACATAGGTTATTCAATAATTAATTCTTGCCAAATTTGATATTTTCCCTTCTATAAAATGAATAACATAATTAAATTTAAGAACATATTTGTTGTGTTTCCATATTAGTTATTGTGAAAATTAATTCAATCCAACTACTTTTAATTCAAGTTAAAAATAAACTCTTGCTAAAATTTATTCAAGTTAGGAATTAATATGTATTTTTAATTCACATTAAAAATTATTTTTTCCAAAATTAATTAGTTAAATCAATAATAATACGAAAAAATTATCAAGAAATTAATAATAGTTGTATTGTGTAATTTTCATTTTATGTTTGAGCAATTATATGACAACTTTTAGGATATGAAAAATGCATGCCAAATGTCAATTTTTTACGTTGCCGCGTCAACAACTTACCATAATTGGTTGAATAGAAGGCAACCGAATTAAACTTAAATTGCACAAAATTAAAATTCATGTATACAATTACACATTAAATCAATGTTAATGTATAATTGGATCAAACTTAATTTGCAACCGAATATAGGCCCAAATAGGTTGGACACTATTGGACTGCCCAAGAAGAGTATTTATATTCTTGAAATATGGGCTAGGCCCGGGGATAGCAAACAAAATATAATTGTTTTTTCAATTTAAAAAAAAATTAAAAACCCAAACCCTAAAATATCTCTGCGGGAGAGCATCAAACATGGAAAGAGTTTTCAAATTTGCCACTATTCGTACCTGAGTCAGTGTTTTTTCCTGTCTTCTTTTCATCTCTTTGTTTCAAGGAGCGGGAAACGAAGAAAAGCGTAAAGTTAATGAAGTTAGGGGTTAGAAATGAAGAAGGAAAAATCCTGCTGAGTTCATTCTTGCCATCCAAACCAATTTCTGTCGGCTCAGTTCAAGTATCTGATGTAGAAAGAACCACACCTCCTTGGGCTGCTTCTGGTGGTACTCATCTTTTTCGGCCATCTCTTAGGGACATTCAGATGCAGCAGGTACGCGAAGTTACTGCACTCCTATATCTCCCTGTCTTTGCAGCATAAATGCATCCGTAACTTGTTTCATCATTTATAGTATTTTATCCACATTTCCTCCTTGAATTACATTTTCATCCCATTCCATTCCATGCAATGCATCTTGAACTGCGTTATGCGGCTCATTTCCGCCATTTGCAGAACTCACTTCTTTTTCTTTCTTTCGGTCTGTTAAACTAAAAGCAGGGAAAACAACTGCACAGTCTTTCTCACAGTCCAAAAACCAAAGTGAGTGGGTGTCCAACAGCTACTGGTCAAGATTCGCCATTGGATTCCCCTGCAATGAGTCGCTGGTTCAAACCCGAGGTTGAAGCAACTTCTTCTATTAGATCGATTCAGATTGAAGAGAGGGCTATGAAGGATCTCAAACGGTTCTACAGCAGTGTGTTAAAAACAAGTCGTAAGCTAAGAGGGCTAAATGACAAAGATATTTAGCTTTTTCCAGGTAGCACCAAGGCTTTTCAATTTTTTTCCCCTTAGGTTAAATGTAAATTTGATTGTACGCATGTTATCTCTGTCTACTAACTTTTTTTCTTATTTTAGGTCAGAGTAATTTGATATATAGAGTTTCTATTATAGTAGGAAGATGCTAAAATGTGCTTTAGCATTCAATAAAATTACGTTACTTTCAATCTTTTTTGTGTTGAATAACATCAAATGTTGATAGAATTTTTTTAGTATATCAACCTCAAGTTCCAATTATTAATTCAGCTCAAATTAACTTTCCAGAATAGAGTAGGATTAAATCTACATGTGATCAGATTTAGACTTGGAATTTAAACCTATGTTTTTTGTAAACTCTTTAAAAACAAAACTAATATAAGAAACAAAGAGAAATTCAAGATTAAATCTTAAAATTTTAACTTTAATTAGTGTTTTTTCCTGTCTTCTTTTCATCTCTTTGTTTCAAAGAGCGGGAAACGAAGAAAAGCATAAAGTTAGGGGTTTTGTGTTTTACGATCAAAGACTGCTGTGAGAGTTGGGGTAGGTATTACGTTCATGCGTTATGCATTCTAAGCCTTTTAATTTGCTGAACAATGGGGCTGTCTGTGTAGGCAACTGCTGGTCTGAGGGCATTAGGAGGCGAGGCATCTGATAAAATTTTACAATCGGTAATTTTATTTTCGAATACATGTTTGTTATGGCTACAGCATTTACTTTACCATTTCCTCAAGCTAGTGCAATTTAAATATGTATTTAGGTTAGGGAACTTTTGAAAAGTAGAAGCACCCTTATATCCGAGGCAAATGGGGTCAAAATTCTGGACGACTCTCAAGAAGGTTCTTATGAGTGGGTATGATATGCTGAATTTTCTTGTACTTTTATACTTTGCTTTTACTTTGCATACTGTAACTGGGGTTAGAGTATCTTGGCGGTCCCTATATTATAGCTAAAATGCAATTTAATCCTTGTATTATAGAACCGAGTAATTTAATAACATTTGATATAGGTGCAAACAAGTAAAATTGATAACAATATTGATGTAAAATTATTTAAATGCTGATGTGGACTTTTCTTCTCAAATCTTACAAAGTACATGAGTTGAAATCCGACAATATGTATGTTCTTTCATACTTATTTCTCCAATGTCAAACATGGAAAAGATTGAAGGACTCAATTCTGTAATATAATGGATTAAATTGTACTTTTGACTAAGTACAAGGACTGCTTGATATTTTAATCTTATAACTGGTCAACATGATCAGTCTTGCTTGAGATGTTTTCATGGTGGTGCCAGAGCCAATTGGAGAAATCCGAGGGGTTTCTCTGGGGTAACTTAGGGAAACTAGAATGAAGTATTTACATGCTGTTAGGGCTAGGATCCGTTGTAATTTTTCCTACTGATGGAGCCAATGGACCTAATTTGGACTTTCTTAACCTCCATCTTCTTTTATAGGTGATAATAAATTACCTACTAGGGAATTTGGGAAGGACATATCAAGACACAGTTGGCATAGTTGATCTTGGTGGTGGATCTGTTCAAATGGCGTATGCCATCTCCAAGAATGCTGCTTCAAGAGCTCCAAGTTTACCAGCTGGACAGGACAATTATGTAAATGAAATGTATCTCAAGGGATCAAAATATTACCTCTATGTACACAGGTACCCTCCATTTTAACAAAATAGGATTCTGTTAATGATTTGAAATTGAATATAAAGAGAAATCTTAATGGCTTGTGATTCCTTCAGCAGTCTTATCAGACAGGTCTCTATTCAGTCATTTGTATAATCTTTATATTTTAGTTATATACTTATGGCTTTCTTGTGTACAGTTATTTGCACTATGGCTTACTGGCAACTCGAGCAGAAATTTTGAAGGCCACTAAAGATTCTGGCAACCCTTGCATCTTGGAGGGTTTTTATGGTATGTTTGAATTTCTTTGGTTGCAACCAACACTATAAAGTGCTACTTTTTTTAAATATATATATGTGCGTGTGTGCATTTGGGCTGCAAATGGTAGGCACGATTTATGAATTCAGTAACTAAGTTTATGGCTACGACGACTGAAAATGTGGCAATTGTCTGTATTTGCTTCCTACTGCTAACTGTATTCATCTCTCTATTTTGAAACTTTGAATGCACTGAATAATGGAATAGTTCGAATATTACAGGATTTAAGAGAAATTAATGTTTCTTTAACAATTATATTTGTTTGTTTGTTTTCATTTAATAGAAATTAATGCTTTGGATTTAGTCTAAAATCTCTCATTTCACTTTTTCCCACACTGTTGCTTAAATTTACTGCTGCAGCCTTGAGGAATCCCCAATCCCATCTCCATCACTCTCCATGCATTAATTCTTATAGCAATATCAAGGGTGGCAAGTTTAATTGACACATGACTTCTTTTGAACTGTTTATTTTTCAGGTTGACCAGCTAATTGGAAAAGATCATCTTTTCAAACGCAGTATTATTTTGATCAAGGCCTGGTGCTATTACGAGAGCCGAATCCTTGGTGCACACCATGGCTTGATTTCTACATATGCATTAGAAACAATGATTTTATATATCATTAATGTCTTTCATTCATCCTTATTTTGTTCTTTTTGTATTTTGTTAGATTTCTGGTGTAGTATTATAAGTGCGGTATTTTGTTTGGCGGGATGTATTTATATCATAGATTATTCTTCTTCTCAATATTTTGATAATGAATTTTAATTTTTTTATATTTTTCAGGACTTTTACAATGTTTTATAATATTTTTTTTTTTTAATTTTTATGACCTTTAGCGGCGTTTGTGGGAAAAGCGCCGCTAAAGGTCCTGACCTTTAGCAGCGTTGTTTTCAAATAAACGTCGCAAAATTTAGCGGCGCCATATGTAGCTGCGTTTTTTACGGTGTTTGCAAAAACGCCGCTAATAGTTTTAGTGGCGCTTAAAAGCGCCGCTAAAGGCCTAAAAAACGTCGCTAAAAGTTAATTTTGCTGTAGTGATTACATAATTTATTCACTATTTAATTTCATTCCTACTAATTTTAGTGATTTTCAAATTTACATCACTGCTGCTGTCAGCATCTGCCTTTAAGGTAGACTTTACCTATTTCATAGTTTCCATGATTCAACTAGCCCTTTTAGCATATATAGCACAAAATATGATCATGATTAACCATTCCAATGGCTAATCGTTTCCAAACATTTCCATACCTCTTAATGAACAACATACAAGATGATTATAATATTATGCTCAAAATATGTATATAAGCCATTTTCGCATGGCTATCCAAATTTATACAAAACCAAAGGGTACATGACCCACAACAAAAAGGGTAGTCCTATACATGCCATTTCAAAGTTCAACCAAAAGTGTACCAAAAGGGGCTTTGATAGTGTGGGCGACTTCGACTTCAATAATCCCGAGTCTGATAGCTGACGAACCAAAATCTATAAAACAGAGATTCAAAGAACGGAGTAAGCATTTAATGCTTAGTAAGTTTGAGCCATAAAATTAGACACAACTAAAGTGTAGCATTCATGTGGCTAAACAGATAATTTCATATGCACAAATTCTCAATATCATACTTACTTCACATTACCAACCCTTATATTCATACACAAAAGATCAACTTAGCCAAAGGCCGGTAGCTCATTTATCGACTGAGCGAATACTAATTGTAAGGGATCAACTAAATCAATGCATACACGAGACATACCTCATTGCTGGGATTTTACGAGCATATTAATTGAAACTATTACAGCAAGGTCGCTCAATCCCAAGCCAAGTACCTTCGGGATTTAACCGAATATAGCTACTCGCTTAATGCCTTCGGGACATAGCCCGGATATAGTAACTCGCACCAATGCCTTCGGGACTTAGCCCGGATATAGTAGCTCGCACAAATGCCTTCGGGACTTAGCCCGGATGTAATAACTCGCACCAATGCCTTCGGGACTTAGCCCGGATGTAATAACTCGCACAAATGCCTTCGGGACTTAGCCCAGTTATCATCCGAATATTCATGCACATATCAATAAATCATGAAACATTTATATCTCATTTTCATAATTAGAGTTCAAACACAAGTCACGTATTAAGCACTCCCATTTTCGGCTCACTAGCCACATACAAACAGCATGGTTTAGTTTGCTTTATGACACGATCTCTATGCACATACGGCTACCCGTCATACGTATAGACTAATTAACTCATCATATAATTCAAGTAGAATCATCATATCACCGTATATTTGTTATGCTCACACATCATGACTTAATCAAATCATAAACTAAGTCTTATTGCTCGAAAACTTACCTCGGATGTTGTCGAACGATTTTGATGGCTATTCGACCACTTTTTCCTTCCCTTTATCGGATTTAGTTCCCCTTTGCTCTTGAGCTTAATTTAACAAATAAATTGATTTAATCATTTGAGCATCAAAAGAGGAACTCAAGGTACTTAGCCCATATATATATACATTAGACATTAAAGTCACATACATATGAAATCATGAATCAACTCAACATATTAGCCTACACTCTCTTTTAGCCGATTGTCTAAGCCAAGATAAAAGCATCAATATGCTTGCCTCTAACCGAATACATGCAACACCAATCTTCTTCCTATGGCCGAATATGCATGTCTATGTTGAGGCCGATTATATGCTTAATACTTCCTACAAGTATGGTTACTTGTATTAATTATATATCATTTTGTTTCAAGTTCAAAACTCAGCTAATACGCATATATACACTAGTAATCAAATACTAACATTTTGCACTTCACCTTACTACCATTTCACATCTACTTTCTACCATGGCCGAATGCATCAAGACACCATACCATTCAATTTTGGTCATGGGTTACACAAGGAACTTAATGTCTAACTCAAAAATGCCAAAAAGAAAATCCAAAAGTCATCAATCACCATCACATGTATCATTACAAAGCTTCACACTTAGCATGCAAATGACATCAACACAAATCCACCTTAGCCGAAACTTGACTCATCTTCATGCCTCATCACCACAACATCAAACATCAACCAAGAAGACAACACCCATGGTCGAATATCATCTCCATCTCATAGCAAAGATTTAAACCATGGGCTAGGTAGAACTCAAACTAACAACTAAAAACATGCATGAATCTCATGGACAACATCAAACATACCTTAGTCTAGCAACCCACCATAGCCGATTTTCTCAAAGCTCTTCCCCCTTCTTCTCTTTCTCCCATTCGGCCAAGAACAACATGAGAACTTCTTTCTTTTTTTTTTCAATTCATGGCAATGGGGGGGGGGGGCAACCACACACATTTTTTTTTGTCATCATTTACCTTTCCATTATTATTTTATTGCCCATACTCCTTATTTTATTTTTTTCTAACATAAACCATTATCACAACATGTTTTATGACATGTTTTGCCCATCACCCTTTGTCATGGCTGGCCACTAGTAATTAAATGGGGGAAATTAACATGCAAGTCCACCCCTTTGATTACATGCACTAATAGATCCTTATAGATTAACCTATCACATTTCAAAAGTGTCACACATAAGTCCTATTGACTAATTTCACATGCAATTTACTAAATCAAAGCTTAACACTTTCACACATTCATAATCACATATTTTAGACAATAAATATCATATTCAAATAATTTGGTGACTCGGTTTAGCGGTCCCGAAACCGCTTTCCGACTAGGGTCACTTTAGGGCTGTCACAATGCAAACCAAAATGTCACCCATATCTTGCATTCATCGTGCCTACCACTCCGAGATGAGCATGTCTATGAGTCCTGTCATCTTGGACATCTGAGCTTTACTCTTTCTCTTCATTGACCCTTGAGGATTGCTCTTATATTTCGTTCATTGTTACTTCTCCTTATTTTGCTTCCGGTGGACCTCAATAAACAAGCCATATAGGTTGTCACCAATCATGCTCCTTGTCGATCATTTGAAAGGTTCCATGGGAGACATAAGAATATTCACTCATCGAGGTAGAGATATGATCAAATGCGAAAAGTATATAATTTGCTTGCGACTCCCATAAACTCAAAATTATATAGGGTTTTCTATATATTTTTACCACCTTTTTACTTAATAAATATGTTTATCTTGAGAAATTGTTCTTAAACTAAGTGAAATTTACTTAATGAGTATGTGAAATTATGCTTAATTACATGATTTTTGAAAATATTTAATATTCTTTCATGTTCATTTATTAATATCTGATTTTTAACTATGTAGGAGGACCATTAAATATGTGATTAATGTGAATGAAACATGGACATGCACAAATTAATTCATGTGGATGGTAAGACAATGCAAATTGGGTCATGAGGTTGATAATTTGACTCAGTAAAAGAGGTGCTAATAGATGGACATGTCTACTACATTATTGGATTGAGAAACCGTCCAACAAGGGGGAACTATAGCCTAGTTTTGGCACAAGTAGATGACTACCCAAATGCAAGCTTTGAGGTATTTAATTGAAAGTCCTTATAGTTAGAAAATAATTAGAAATCAACCCAACAACTTGCTGTTGAAACCATCCACCTTATGGCTATTAATAACCTTGGTTTGAATTCAAATTGAGGAGTCTAAGTCATCCTTTTCTCCTTGAAATATGGCTGCCCATGTGTGGTAGAAAAAGAAGGAATTTTGAATATATTTTTATCTAACTCTACCCCTTACCTTTACCTATAAATACTATACACCATTCTCTTAATCCCTCATCCCTCATCCCTCACCCCTCATCCCTCACATCTCATTTCTCTTTTCTCATTAGAATTTTTTTACATTCCATTTTCATTTTCCTTCCCTTGCATAGTCACTCATCTCTTTCCCATCCTTTAGCCACAAAAGCTTCGTCAAAAGCATTCTTTAACCGACAACTTTAGGAACTCCTTAGAAAAAGAAGTATCATGAAGAATGAAGGAGTGATCAGTCAGAATAGATCCAAAAGACTATTAATGGAATAGAGTTTATTCTTTTCTCTTGTTATTTATTTTAATTATGTTTTCTTTGAGTTTATTATTTTTTACCTAAACAATGATGTTTTAAACCCTATTTTCTAGGATGATTATGTTAATTCAATAAGATCTATTTTATTCATGTTTAACATGTCTAGGCCTTAGTCAATCATGTTTTCAATTAATATCATAATACATTTCATTCATACATGATTGGGTGCCCTCGGATTGGTTGAGTGATCCAAATCGAATGACGGCTAGCAACCACATAATTGAAAAGTGCAACACTCAATTTAGATCCTGAAACCCGACCCAAGTTGAGGTTCGTAATATCTTTAATTGGTTGTATTGCCTTGCATGGTTTTTAGACTTATGTAATTAAACTGTTGCAAACGTAAATGTCCCTATGACCTTGTATAAATAATAAGAAACACATAGTTGATATGATTAGTAAAATGCATATTTATCTAAGTAAAAGAATTTGAATAGGCTTAATTTGCTTTCAAAACTCATGAAAGATCAAGTTTCCATGGAAGTATTTCCGAACATTGTTAAACATGATAAAGTAAATTGAGTTGCTTAATATAATTATCCTAGCCCATTTAATGTTGATTGTTTTTGTTGCTAAAGTCATTCATTCGTGCATTTAGGTAAGTTGCATCTAGATTAGAATTGCATAGGGATCAATATTTGCATCTAATTAATTTTACTTAGTTTAATCATCATCATCCAAATTATTGAGTTTTTACATCAAATTGTTAATTATAAATTTGAAATTAATCGGTTAAGCTTATATAGTCCCTATAGAGACGATAACTCATTTTTACTTACTTATTACTTGAACGACTATGTACACTTGCACAAACCCTATTACATGTTTTTGGCATCATTGCCAGGGACTATTGCCTTAATCATTCTTTGTGAAACTATTTTTACTTTATTTCTCAAGTTTTTTATGAGCATAAATTGAATCATTGATTTATTACCCATTGACCCTGAAATAGAGTGGACTTTTAGACAAAGAAAGTACGAGAGATCTGTTGAAAGACAAGTTGAGATGGACCTTGGAAATCAAAATGATAGACTAGGTAATGGAGTCAATCCAGTGCACAACCCAATCCTTATTGTTGATGATAGTGATTATGGCATCACATGAGTTAAATAAGAGAATTAGAAAGCTAGATATCAAGGCACCCCAATTTGAGTTGAAACTAGTGATGTTTCAAATGCTCTAATCGGTGGGCTAGTTTAGTGGTATGCCAAAAAAAATCCACACTTACACCTTAGTTTGTTCATGTAGGTGAGTGATTCATTTAAGTTAGTTGGTGTGACTAAAGACGCACTGAGGTTAAAACTATTTGCGTGCTTGTTGCGAGATCAAGCACGAGCATTGCTGAATTCATTGCCACATAGTTCAATATCTATTTTCCAACAATTGGATGACGAGTCTTTGTATGTGGTATGGGAAAGTTTCAAGGAATTACTTCATAAGTGTCCTCATCATGGGACTCCTCATTGTATCTTGTTGGAGAAATTTTATAATGATCTCAACACACATACAAGATTAATGGTAGATGCTTCTACAAATGATGTGATTTTGTCTAAGTCTTACAATGAGGCTTACGAGATAATCGAGAGGATCTTATGCAACAATTACCAATGGCCGACAAGTTGAGCAGTTTCAGGAAGACAAGTAGCTGAAGTGCATGAAGTGGACACACTAACCTCATTCTCTACTCAGGTATCTTCTATTTCCTATATGTTAAAATAGTTTACCACTAATGGTTTGAACAATTTTTCAGCTCAATCACCAAGTCAGTATGATGTAATTTCTTATGTATATTGTAGGGATGGTCATTCTTTCGAGAATTGCCATTCAAATTCTAAAGCAGTTTATTATGTAAGGAATCAGTATCAAAATAGAAGTGGAGAAGGACCACAATCCAACTTCTACAATCCTTTGTGGTGGAATCATCCGAACTTTTCCTAGAGTAACCAAGAAAATGGACCAAACAACAATCAGATGCAGCATAGACCCAATCAAACCAAAGGTTTAACCAACAAGCCCTAAAACCAACTCAAGCTAAGTCATCAAGCAGTTTGGAAGACTTGTTGAAATCATACATGGTGAAAATGACATTTTGATCCAAAGTCAAGCAGCAACGTTGACAAATCTGGACAACTAGAGGGTCAGTTAGCTACTGAGCTTCGTAGAGTACACAGCAAGAGTCTTGTCGAGCGATACAGAAAATTTGAAAAATATGGGTAAGGAACAATGCAAAATGGTCGATTTACGAAGTGATAAGATTTTGGAACCCAAGGAGGTTGTGGTTGAAGATGAACCTAATGAAAAAGAGGAAAGTCAACCAACAGTTGAAGTTCCTACAACAGAAAAGTTGGATGCTAAAAAATTTGATGAGGTAAACCCTAAACTAGTGAATTTTGAAAAGCTAACATGCTCTTTTACAAATTTGTCTTCTCAGAAAAGTTGGTTTTTGTAAATTGAAAAATATATAAGATTTTTCCTATATAATTTGTCACCTTTTTACTTAAATTTGTTGTTAAAACCAAGTAATTTCTTAATAAATTAATGAAATATATGAAAATATGAAATTGGGACATAGAAAATAAAAAAAATGTGATTTTATGCTTTATTATATAGTTTTTATGCAGAAAATGGCTTCTTTTATATTTATTTGAGCATATTATATTTTCAAGCTATAAAGTGGGCCATACATGATTAAATTAAATAATAAAATATAAAGTTATATTTAATAATTTATTTTAATATGTTTCATTAATAAATTGGGTTTTAATTAATTAAGTAAATTGATTAATTAAAGTGGTTAAATTATTTTCTTTGGTCTTCTAAATTATCTATTATTTTTGGAGAAGTCTGAGAGCTTTTTAATTTGATTACAAAACCATCCAAATGGAGGACTAAGTCAACCCAAAATTTGGCTGCATGTGGATGTTCATAAATTAAATTTTGGTTTAATTGCATAAGGCCCTTGAAGAGTTGAAAAAAATCAGAGATTTACCGGAGATTTGCAATTGACCGAGTCCTGATCCTGATGATGTGTGGCACTTAAATCAAGCAAAAATCAGCCACATTTCCACAAATCATCGCCGGCCACCCTTGGAGGAATCCTCAAAAGATGGACACTCCTATTTTTAGCAAACTAGCTCCCTTGCCTCACCTAAAAATAAGACCCCATTTCTTACTTTTCTAATCATCCCTCACTCATTCATCATTCTCTCCTCTCTTAACTCTTTTAGCTTTCATGCTTATCATCATCTTTGCATAAAGATTTTTAGTAAGTTAGCCTCTTAAAGAGCCCTTGGTCAGCCACCTTGGAGAGCCATCAGCAAAGGAGCGAAGTGAAGGAACGAAGGAGCACTCGTCAGTCAGAGTTTTGGGTGACAGCCACTTTGATTTGGTTTTAATCTTTATTTTCTTTAACTTAATTCAAAAATGTTTGCTATGTGTTTACTGTTCTTGTTTACAACAGTGATAGCTTAATTTTATTTAAGCTACGATGATTATTTTGGTTGAATAATATTTATTTGATTCATGCTTATAATATTTGTGCCTCAGTCAATCATGTTTTCAATTAAAATCTAGTCTGTATTTCATTCATACGTGATTAAAATGCACCTGAATTAGCTGAGCAACCCTAACCAGACGACGGCTAATGGATACATAATTGAAATGTGCATGCTCAATTTTGATCCTAACTTGATTAAATTGCAGGTTGCATAACAACCCTAACCAGACTCTGTTATCTGCATAGTTTTTAGATTTGTGTGATTAAACTGTTTGAAACCTAACACGTCCCTGTTACCTCACAAGAATACTAAGAAAGCCTTAGTAAATAAGGATTAGTAAAATGCGTATGTAACACCCTAAAAATTTAGGGTTTGTAATTTTGCCAGTTTTAGCACAAATTTCCTATTTGCGTTAGTGGTTAGTAGATTTAGGTGTGTTTGAGGGTGTTTGGGAGGTCTTGGGCTCAAGCTCCAGCTTTCGCAGCATCTTTGCCTTTGCTCTTAAAAAAACCTTAACGCTGGCACTTGTGCCTTTTGACTAATCGTGGTAGTGCTATGTCACAAAAAGCCTTGTGGCTTGGTGGAGGTGGCGTGACATAGCTATTGGGGAGAACAAGGGTTTGAAACCCATGGTAAACAAGGAGCATTTATTTTGTACTTATGGACGGCTAGTGGTTGAGTTAGAGTAGACTTCTATGTAATGGAAGTTTGAATTGGTCTTCAGTTGTTGGGAGAAGATTGTGGAGGATATCAAGGAGGGTTTTGAGGAGAGTTTCAAGGGATTTAGAAAGGGGGAGTGTTGTAGCCGAATTGTGCAACTCTTTTGTGCAAATTTGGTTGGGGGAGCTCTTAGGGTGCGTTTTCGACATTTGGTGTGTGGTAGGAGCCGAATGCTTCTTTTTCTAATCTCGGGTTTTACTCTTTTATCATTTTGGGTTCCATTGTTCTCTTGTGTTGATTTCTTGGTAGTCACTTGAATTTATTTGGGATTTATTGGTGCAATCCTTTTAGTGTCAAGTGGCAAGGGTCTTTATACCAGAAAGCTCGTGACGTTTCCTCTAAAATTCTTCTATTTTCCTCTTTGTTCCAAGGGTTGCTGAATTACTCTTAAGCCAAGTATTAGTGGCCTTTTTATTTCTCTTCTAACCGAATCTATTATTGCTGCCAAGTCTCAAACAATTCCCCTTTTGGTTTCTAAGGTTGGTAAAGCCGAACTCTACCCCATCATCTTTTTCTTTTGTTTTCTTCCTTTTTCATTATTTCTTTCTTTTGGAGGGTAGACGAATACTTGTCTTCTGGTGATTGACCGTATCGGTGAGGAGCTAACTGTCTCTTGATCTCATGGAGTTAAGGTAAGTGGTTCTTTAGCCGAATCTTGGAATGCTTCTTCCTTTGTGTTTGATTTTGTATCCCTTTGGCCGAAAGACTGTTTCCTTTTTGGTTGCACGGGTTCGTCTAACACTTTTCATTCTCGTTCTATGGATGCTAGAGATTCATTTCCTTTAACCCGCCAATTACCATTTTTCGTGCAAGAGGTCTTCTGAATATTGGTAAGCAACATTAGAGGAGTAAAATGGATTCAATAAATTGATATTGCATTAGTTAAAGTTGAGTGTGCTAATAGGTGGTGGTTATCGTAGGTGATTGATTTTGGAAATGTTTCAACTTCAACCCATAACAGGTGTGTAATCCTAACCCTCTTCCCGTTACTGATCAATAGCCAAAAATGTGTATCCACACTACTGTGTGACTGTACATCGGCAAAAGCCGAAAAAGCTGAAACTTTAGCATATGAGGCCTCACGAGCAAGCGATTTCTCATGGGTAAACCGTGCCATACATTAAGGGTGATAACCACAGCGTTCTCGTGGGCTTGAGCCATTTCTGGGCTTTGTTGGGCCGAGATGAGCCGTGTGGGCCCGATGGGCTCGTGGGCCCCACACAGATAAAATGCGCGGTAAGTGCCAAACTATGGTTTAGGTTATGAAATCGCATAGTCCCAACCAAAAAAGGACTAGATGGGCCACACGAGCGTGTGGACCCACTTGGGCCGAGTAACGGGCCTCGGGCCCACTGGCACTGTTTTGGCCATATGGATTATTTGAGTTATTCGGGATGACTGTAGACCCTCCAAGAGGTCGTTAATTGTATTGAGACCCTAAAACTGGTTAAATGACTGAAATACCCCTAAAAGGTAAAAATTACGATTTTACCCCTAGCTGACGAGATGATTATTATGTCCTAGCAATAGGTTAACAGATGTGTGTTGATATTTATGTGACTGGTTGTGATTACAGCATGCTGTATACACTTAATAATTATGACATGACATACTGCATGGGGTTGGGTATATGATATGGAGGAAGTACTGTACTGGTGACTATGTCACGATGACAGCTATGCTACGTTATTATTATTACTGGCAGCTTTGCTGCGATATTGGTGTGCTGGTCGGGTGGGTCGATTGATATCCCTACAGGCGTGTTGGTTGGTACGGGTGGTGTGCTGGCTGGTATAGGATGGGTTGCATCATGCATTTATACTGATACTGTATTGGGCTTAGGGCCACATTGCTACTGTTAAGGGCTAAAGGCCCATACTGCACTGTTACTGAATAGGGCTTTGGCCCAGATTGTACTATTAATGTGTTATTCACTATTCGTTTGTTATTGGGATTACACACTAAGTTTTTGTAAACTCACCCCATTTCTAACTGTCCAGGTAATACCTAAGCTTAGATGGTTTGGAGCTGCGAGGGACTCGGAGATAGCCACACTACTGTTTCTGTTTCTTTTCATTGCAATTAGATTTCGTTTTGGGTTTTGATTTATGTAATAAGGCCGTTGGTGGGTTTTAAGTTTTAATTTGGATTGTGATTTCTTATAGTAAACTGCTAGTCTAGGAAAACTCGAGTTTTCAAAATAGCATGATTTTCTAAGGAACACGAGCTTCCAACAACAAAGTTTTCAAAATGCTTTCGCGGTTTTAAAAGAAGTAATATACCAAAGGCAAACAAATTGGTAAACGTTTTGACGAGAACTTTAGTTAATTAATAATAAAAGGACTTAGATTCAGTAATGGATTTTTACCGGAAAGATCAAATTTGAAAAACGATTTGATGTGACGCACCAGATTTGGCCGTAACGTCTAGGCCTGATTTGGGGTGTTACAGCGTATTTACTAAGTAAAGGATTCCGAAAGGACCTAATGTGGTTTCCAAACTTATGAAAGATCGAGTTGCCATGGAATATTTTTCTGAATATTGATAAGCATGTTGATAATAATTTGAGTTTAATTAAAGTAATTGTCCTAGCTTATTTATGTTATAATTGTTGCTTATTGTGTTATTTCTTCTAAAATCTATTTCATTCATATAGTTTGCATACTTAGGATAAATTGCATTAGGGATCATTGCATTTAGTTTCATATACTTAATTTTTCATCACCTCTCAATTATATTGTTTTTTATTTATCAAATTGTTAATATAATTTTACAAATTAATTGGCTTAGCACAAATACAATCCCTGTGGAGACGATAACTCGATACTTACTTATTATTTGATAACAACTGTGTATACTTGCACAAACTCGAGCATTACATTTGTATCAACCTAGAGTTTCATATCCATAAAGACTTCAGCAGAATAAGCTGAAACAAGAGGTAGAATTCAATAAGTTTTCAGATCTTTTAAAATAATTACACAACAACATTTCGTTGGTGGAGGCTTTAGAGAAAATGCCCAACTATGTGAAGTTTGTGAAGGATATTTTGTCCAAGAAGAAACGACTTAGGGAGTATGAGACTGTCGCTTTGGGAAAGGAGTGTTGTGCATTCGTATAGAACAAACTACCTCCAAAACTGAAGGATCTTGGAAGCTTTACGTTATCTTGCAACAAAGTTGAATTATATTGCAGTAAAGCTTTGTGTGACTTAGGAGCAAGCATCAATTTGACGCCCAAATCCATTTTCCCGCTAACTTTATTTTGTTGGATTTTGAAGCAGATAAAGAAGTTCCGATCAAGCTAAAGAGACCTTTCCTAGCCATGGGAAGAACGTTGATAGATTTGCAAAAAGGAGAACTCTCTATGCGAGTTCAGAATGATAAGGTAACATTTAACGTTCTGAAGGCGATGAAATTTCCCAATCTGACGGAGGAATGTTAAGTAATAGAGGAATTAGAAACCTTAGTTTCCATGGGATGCAAGAGAAATTTTAAAGAAGACACATTGAAGAACACTTTAGGATCTAAACCATTCCAAGATCAAAAAGGTAATGAAGGTTTGGTTTTGATGGAAACCAATCCGAGGATTTATGATCAACCACCGTGATTCGAACCTCTAGAGTTGGAAGTTCGAGAATTTACCTAACCCAAGTTTTTAATTAAGGAATTGCCTAAACACAAGCTAAAGGTACTTCTATCCCATTTAAAATACATTTATCTTGGTAATAGTTCTACTTTGCCTATGATTGTTTCAACGGACTTGACAAAACATCAAGAGGAGTAATTGATTGCTATTTTAAAGAAATTTAAAAAGGCAATTGGTTAGACTATAGCTGACATGCGAGGTTTAAGTCATTCCTTCTGTATACATAAAATTATTTTAAAGGAAGGTGAAAAAGGTAAAATTAGTGGGAAAAGGAGACTTAACCCTATCATGAAACAAGTAGTACAGAAAGAGGTGATCAGATGGTTATATGCGGGAATTATTTACCTCATCTCAAATAATTCTTGGGTAACTCTAGTAGAATGTGTACTAAAGAAAGGTGGGATCCTGATTGTCGAGAATGAACAGAACGAGTTAATCCTGATGAGAACTGTCACGGGTTGGAAAATTTATACGGACTACAGAAAGTTGAACAAAACCACTCGTAAGGATCATTTTCCATTATTTTCCATTGCCTTTTATAGATCAAATGTTAGATCTATTGGCATGTAATGAATTTTATTGCTTTTTAGATGGATATTCAAGATACAACCAAATAGTTGTAGCCCCGAAACACCAACATAAAATGACTTTTACCTGTCCAAACGATACATTTTCTTTTAGGCGAATGTCTTTCAGCTTATGTAATGCACCTACCATATTTCAACGATGTGTGATGGCAATTTTCACTGATATGGTTGAAAATGATGTTGACGTTTTCTTGGATGATTTTTCTATTTTTGGTAACACTTATGACGTTTGTTTGAGTAATTTGGAAAAAGGTACTAAAAAGATGTGAGGAGACAAATCTTGTCCTTAACTGGGAGAAATGCCACTTTATGGTTAAGGAGGGAATTGTCTTAGGACATAAGATTTCCAAAAACGAGATTAAAGTGGATAAAGCAAAGGTGGACGTAATTGAAATATTACCACCACCAATTAGTGTGAAAGGAGTTAGAAGTTTCTTAGGTCATGCCAGATTTTATCGTAGATTTAATAAGGATTTTTCAAAAATTTCTAAACCTTTATGTATGCTTTTAGAAAAAGATAGTGTTTTAGAAGCTTTTAAAGAATTAAAAAGTCGGTTAATATCAGTCCCAATAATTATTTCACCTAATTATAACGCACCTTTTGAGTTGATGTGTGATGTAAGCGATTTCACCGTTGGAGCTGTGATAGGTCAAAGAAGAAACAAAGTGTTTCACCCTATCTACTATGTAAATAGAACTTTGACAGGAGCCTAAATCAATTATACGGTAACTATAAAAGAACTCTTTGATATAGTTTATGCTTTTGACAAGTTCTGTTCATATCTTATAAGATCCAAAGTTATAGTGTTCACCGATCATGCATCTATTAAATACTTACTCACAAAGAAAGATGCTAGAGCGAGGCTATTTCGATGGACACTTTTACTCCAAGAATTTGGCCTTGAGATCCAAGACAAAAAGATGTTGAAAATCAAGTAGCTGATCATCTGTCGAGGCTGGAACAAAATGAGGTAACTTCTTCACTTGTTCCAATTAATGAGAATTTTCGTAATGAGCATATCTTCGAGGCAAGTCAAATCTATGAAACACCTAGGTTTGTTGATTTTGCCAATTATTTAGCTGTTGGAATAATTCCACGAGAAATGACATACCAATAAAGGAAGAAATTCCTTCATGATATTTAATACTATTGGGAGGATCTATTTTTGTTTAAACAATATGCAGGTAACATAATCAGAAAGTGCGTAGTTGGAAGTGAGACTGATGAGATTCTGTACCACTACCATTCATCTCCAAGTGGGGGACACTTCAGTGGTTCCTGTACAGTAGTGAAGATTTTACAAGCTGGATTTTTTTGGCCTACAGTGTTTAAAGATGCTTATGCATACATGAAGAACTGCGATAGATGCCAAAGAACCAGAAACATATCGAGGAGGAACGAGTTGCCCTTAACAAATATTCTAGAGGTTGATCTATTCGACGTATGGGGCATTGATTTTCTAGGCCTGTTTTCTTCTTCCTATGGGAACAAGTATATTTTGGTAGCTGTGGAATATGTATCCAAGTGGGTTGAAGTCGAGGCATACCCAACAAATGATGCTAAAGTAGTCATGCAATGTACCACCCCTAACTCGTATCCATCATCGGACTAGGGTTAAGAGGTATTACTAGACGTATCGGAACATTTTATGATCACTTCACAGACATTATCCATGCAACATGGCATCATAGTCAAACATCATCATAAAGTCCCTTTCTTAGGTCAACGAGACCTTAAACATGCATTAGGAAGGGGTCGATACTAAACCGAGCACATACAAAATTTCTCAGAAACTTAACAAATTGTCAAAGTTACAGAGGTCACACGCCCGTGTTATCATGCTGTGTACCTCACACGGTATTAGACACGCCCCTATGTTTAAGCTGTGGCAAAATAGGGCATACATACTAACCTGAACCACATGGCCGGAGACATGCCTGTATGCCTTGGCCGTGGTCGAAAATGACTTGGGTCACACGGCTAACCACATGCCCGTATGTCTAGGCCGTGCTCGTGACTGAATTTAAATTGTAAGACTATCCCAGGGGACACACGACCGTGTAACATAACCGTGTGTCGCACACGGCTGAGACACAGGCTAGTGTGGACAAAAATAGACTATTTGCAGCAATTTTCCACCCTTAATAGTCATCCCTACAAATCCAAAATCAAAGCACAATTCATGACCAAATAGCAACCAAAACCATACTCAAACATGATAATTCAATCCACAATGTCACCAATCAATTTCATCCTTATTATCCAAACCAAAACATACCAAAATCACATACCAAACTCATTTATTGTAACACCCCGTACCCGAGTCCGTCGCCGGAGTCGGACACGAGGGGTTTGCAGACTTAAATCACTTCTTTGCACAATCCATTTTCAATTTTCCAGGCAAGCTGGCTAACTGCGTCACTGTCACCTTAAAAATCATATCTTGAGTTTCACAACTCGAAAATCAGCTTCGTGATTTTTCCCTGAATCTAGACTCATATATGCATCTACAAATTTTTTTCTAGAATTTTTGGTCAGGTCAATTAGTACAGTTTATTAGTCAAAGTCTCCCATGTTACAGGGATTGACTACACTGACCTTTACGTATTTCGACTTGGATATCTCCCTGTACAGGGCTTCAATACTGATGTCGTTTGTTTCTATAGAAACAAGACTCAAAAAGGAATCTATGAATATATGGCATGACTTCTAATTATCTCTGGTTAATTTATAATGAATTTCCAAAGTCGGAACAGGGAATCCAGAAACCGTTCTGGCATTGTCTCACGAGAACCTGAATATCTCTTAACATACTATCCATATGATCATTTCGTTACTTTCCTATGAAAATAGATTCATCAAGGTTCGTTTACATAATTTATTCACTATTTAATTCCATTCCTAGTATTTTTAGTGAATTTTCACATCCACATCACTGCTGCTGCCAGCATCTGGTTTTTTAAGGTAAACTTTACCTATTTCATGATCCTCCATGGATCAACTAGAGTTTGTCATACATATTCCAAAAGTGATCAACAATAACCCTTCCCATGGCTAACCGCTACCAACATTTCCATACCTCTCGACGGAAAACATTCAAAACGATTATAATGCTATGATCAAAGTATATTTAAGCCATTTTCGCATGGCTATCCAAATTTACACAAAACCGAAGGGTACATGACCAACAACAAAAGGGTAGTCCTATACATGCCATTTCAAAGTTCAACCAAAATTGTATCAAAAGGGGGCTTTGATAGTGTGGGAGGCTTCGACTTCCAAAATCCCGAGTCCAATAGCTGACGAGCCAAAATCTATAAAACAGAGAAACAAAGAAACGGAGTAAGCAATTTATGCTTAGTAAGTTTTGAGCAGGGGATTCCAGCACAACAAAAGTATAGCATTCATATAGCTAAACGGATAATTTCATATGCACAAATTTTCAATATCATACTTACTTCACATTACCAACCCTTATGTTCATACACAAAAGATCAACTTAGCCAAAGGCCGGTAGCTCATTTATCGACTGAGCGAATACAGATTTGTAAGGGATCAACTAATTCAAAGCACACACGAAACATACTTCATCGCTGGGATTTTACGAGCGTATTAATTTAAATTTTTACAGCAAGATCGCTCGTTCCCAAATCAAGCATCTTTGGGGTTTAGCCGGATATAACCACTCGCACAAGGCCTTCGGGTCTTAACCCGGATATGGTCACTAGCATAAATGCCTTCGGGACTTAGCCCGGATATAGTCGCTAGCACAAATGCCTTCGGATCTTAGTCCGGATGTAGTCGCTTAGCACAAAAGCCTTCGGGACTTAGCCCGGATATCATTCAAGTAACCATGCACATATATCAATAAATCATGACACATTCATATTTCATTTTCATTACCAAAGCTCAAACTCAAGACACTTATCACATTTACAATTTCGGCTCAATAGCCACATATAAGAGCATGATTTTGATTTACTTAAGACATAATCTAATCGAATCATAATTTAAGTCCCATTACTCGAAAACTTACCTCGGATGTTGTCGAACGATTCCGATGGCTATTCGACCACTTTTTCCTTCCCTTTATCGGATTTAGTTCCCCTTTGCTCTTGAGCTTAATTTAACAAATAAATTGATTTAATCATTTGAGCATCGAAAAGAGGAACTCAAGGTACTTGGCCCACATATATTCATTAGACATTAAAGTCACATATGTACGGAATCATGAATCAAACTCAACACATTAGTTAATACTCTCCTTAGCCGAATTTTCTAAGTCAAGATAAAGCCTTCAATATGCTTACCTATGGCCGAACAACACATCAACCTATGTACTCATTCATGTGGCCGATTATGCATGTCTATGTTGAGGCCAATTATATACTCAATACCACACACAAATGGCATACCTTTTACTAACTAATGCATTACATATTATAACTCAATACGCATCCATCATGTACTCCATAACCGAAACACCATCATATGTAAATATATACCTTGAGATATTGTATATGTCATACCAATACGTCATGTGCAAACATATATATATATGTGCAAGAGCCGAATCTCAAAGTTGATTATAACTAAACATGAACATAAATCCAAAACACAAATCTTACCTACCATGCAATAAGCATAAATCATACTTATGGATATTGTAACACCCCGAACCCGAGACCGTCACCGGAGTCGAACACGAGGTGTTAACAGACTTTAAACCACTTATAAAAAAATTTCCCAGACACTGCCAATCTGCGTACTAGTCGCTTAAAAAATCATATCTTGAGATCAGAAACTCAGAATCCAGTTCCGTAAATTTTCACTGAAACTAGACACATATTCCCATCTACATATTTTTTCTAGAATTTTTGGTTGGGCAAAGTAGTACAGTTTATTAGTCAAAGTCTCCCATGTTACAGGGATCGACTACACTGACCTTTGCGCATTACGACTTGGATATCTCCTTGTACAAGGCTTCAATACTGATGTCGTTTGTTTCTATAGAAACTAGACTCAAAGAGGAATCTATACATATATGGCATGACTCCTAATTATCTCAGGTTAGTTTATAATGAATTTCCAAAGTCGAAACAGGGAATCCAGAAACCGTTCTGGCCCTGTCTTACGAGAACCTGAATATCTCTTAACATACTGTCCATATGATCGTTTCGTTACTTTCCTATGAAAATAGATTCATCAAGGTTCGTTTACATAATTTATTCACTATTTAATTCCATTCCTACTATTTTTAGTGATTTTCCAAATCTACATCACTGCTGCTGTCAGCATCTGCCTTTAAGGTAGACTTTACCTATTTCATAGTTTCCATGATTCAACTAGCCCTTTTAGCATAAATAGCACAAATTATGATAGTGATTAACCATTCCCATGGCCAATCCTTGTTAAGCATATCCACACCTCTCAATAACCATATCCATACCAAATGATTATAACATTATACTCAAACATATATAAGCCATTTTCGCATGGCTATCCAAAATTATACAAGTCCAAAGGGTCCATGACCCCAACAAAAAGGGTAGTCCTATACATGCCATTTCGAAATTCAACCAAAATTGTACCAAAAGGGGGGGGGCTTTGATAGTGTGGGCGACTTCGACTTCAAAATCCCGAGTCCGATAGCTGAAGAACCAAAATCTATAAAACAGAGAATCAAAGAAACGGAGTAAGCAATTTATGCTTAGTAAGTTTTGAGCAAGGGATTCCAGCACAACAAAAGTATAGCATTCATGTAGCTAAACGGATAATTTCATATGCACAAATTTTCAATATCATACTTACTTCACATTACCAACCCTTTTATTCATACACAAAGATCAACTTAGCCAAAGGCCGGTAGCTCATTTATCAACTGAGCGAATACTTATTTGTAAGGGCTCAACTAATTCAAAGCACATACGAAACATACCTCAATGTTGGGATGTTTCAAGCGTATTAACTGAAATTTTTACAGCAAGATCATTCATTCCCAAATCACAGACCTTCGGAATTTAACCGGATATAGCTACTCGTTCAAATGCCTTCGGGACATAGCCCGGTTATAGTAACTCACACAAATGCCTTCGGGACTTAACCCGGATTATTAACTCTCACAAATGCCTTCGGGACTTAACCCGGATTTAGTAACTCGCACAAATGCCTTCGGATCTTAGTCCGGATTTAGTAACTCGTACAAATGCCTTCGGATCTTAGTCCGGATATGGTCACCTAGCACAAAGCCTTCGGGACTTAGCCTGGACATCATTCAAATAACCATGCACATTTAACAATAAATCATGGCACATTCGTATTTCGTTTTCGTTAGCAAAACTCAAACACAAGACACTTATCATTCTTGCAATTTCGGCTCAATAGCCACACTCAAAGAGCATGATTTTGATTTGCTTAAAACATGATCTAATCAAATCATAATTTAAGCTCTTTTACTTAAGAACTTACCTCGGATGTTGTCGAACGATTCCGATAGCTATTCGACCACTTTTTTTCTTCCCTTTATCGGATTTAGTTCCCCTTTGCTCTTGAGCTTAATTAAACAAATAAATTGATTTAATCATTTAAGCATCGAAAAGAGGAACACAAGGCACTTAGCCCATATTTATACATTAGACATTAAAGTCACATATGTACGGAAATCATGAATCAAACTCAACATTTTAGCTAATTTTCCCCCTTGGCCGAATTTTCTAAGCCAAGACAAAAGCATCAATATGCTTGCCTCTAACCGAATACATGCAACACCAATCTCCTTCCTATGGCCGAATATGCATGTCTATGTTGGTGCCGATTGCAACACTTAATACATTTACAAGTATGGTCACTTGTATTGACTAAACACCATTTTGTTTCAAGTTCAAAACTTGGCTAATACACACATATATACACTAGTAAAGCATCCTCTCCCTTTCCATCAATTTAACACATGCATTACTCATTAATATACAAAAATTATATTCGGCCTTAGCACACAACTTGCTAGCCGATTCTTCTCCATCTAGCAACCAATGCACATATGTGCTCACTCAAAAATGCTAAAAAGAAGATTCAAGAATCATCAATCCACCATCACATGCATCATTAACAAGCTTCATATTTAGCATGCAATGGTATTAACACAAAATCCACCTAGGCCGAATATCATCCCCATGACATAGCAAAGATTTGAACCATGGACTAATTAGAACTCAAGCTAGCAACTAAAAACATGCATGAATCTCATGGCACAACCTCAAACATACCTTGATCTAGATACAAGTATGGCCAAACCTCCTCCTAATCCTCTTCCAAACCAAACATGAAGCAAGAACTCCTTCCTCCTTCCTTAGAATTTTCGGCCAAAAGAAGATGAAAAAGGATGAACAAAATTTTTCTTTTCTTTTCTTTTACTCACGGCAATGGGGGGGGGCATGGATGAGACCATTCTTTTTTTTTTCATCACTCCTCCCTTTCATTATTTAATTACCATGCTCATTATTTTATTGTTTCCACCCATGATGCACCAACACAACATGTCTATGACATGTCTTGCCCATCACACTTGGTCTACCATACTTGTCATGGCCGGCCACTACTAATAGAGGGGGGGGGAAATTGACATGCAAGTCCCCCTTTTACAACATGCACTAATAGGTCCTTATGCTTTGACCTATCACATTTCAAAATTTTCTCACATAAGTCCTATTTACTAAAACTCACATGCAATCGACTAAATCGAAGCTTGAAATTTTCACACATTCATAATTACATATTCTAGACAATAAATATCACATTCGAACATTTCGGTGACTCGGTTTAGCGGTCCCGAAACCACTTCCCGACTAGGGTCAATTTGGGCTGTCACAACTCTCCCCCACTTAAGAAATTTTCGTCCCCGAAAATCTTACCGGTAAATAGTTTGGGTATCGTTCTTTCATCGAGCTCTCGGTTTCCCAAGTAGCTTCCTCGATCCCTTGTTTGAGCCATAACACCTTTACTAGCGGAACCCTTTTGTTTCGCAACTCGTTCACTTCACGAGCTAGGATACGCATCGGTTCTTCTTCATAACTCATATCAGCTTGAATTTCAACCTCTGATGGGCTAATTATGTGCGATGGATCAGATCTATAGCGTCGAAGCATCGAAACGTGAAAGACGTCGTGGATCTTTTCAAGTTCAGGGGGCAAAATCAATCGATACGCAACTGGACCAACTCGTTCGGAGATTTCGTACGGCCCAATGAATCTCGGACTCAACTTGCCCTTACGGCCAAATCTGAGTACCTTTTTCCAAGGCGAAACTTAAGAAACACTTTATCTCCCACCTGATATTCAATGTCTTTTCGTTTCAAATCCGCATACGATTTTGACGATCTGTGGCTGCTTTCAGACTTTCACGGATTACCTTTACTTCTGTTCGGCATCTTTACTCAAATCAACTCTGAAAATTTTACTTTCACCGAGCTCAGTCCAAAACAATGGTGTACGGCATTTATGACCGTACAAAGCCTCGTAAGGTGCCATCTTAATACTTGATTGAAAACTATTGTTGTAAGCGAATTCAATCAAAGGTAAATACCGTTCCATGAACTACTGAACTCAGGATGCAACATCTCAACATATCCTCAAGTATCTGAATTATCCGCTCAGATTGACCATCGGTTTGGGGGTGAAAAGCAGTGCTAAAATGCAGCTTGGTACCCAAAGCTTCTTGTAATTTCCTCCAAAATCGTGAGGTGAATCTCGGATCTCTATCCGACACGATAGAAATAGGTACCCCGTGTAATCTCACAATCTGAGAAACGTACAATTCAGCTAGTTTATCCAATGAAAAATCCGTACGCACGGGGATAAAGTGAGCCGACTTAGTCAGTCTATCGACAACAACCCAAATCGCATCTTTCTTACTTGCTGACAATGGCAGTCCGGACACAAAGTCCATTGTGACTCGATCCCATTTCCACTCGGGTATCATGATCGGCTGAAGTAATCCTGAAGGACTTGATGTTCTGCTTTCACTTGTTGACATATTAAACATCTCGAAACAAAGTCGGAGATGTCTCGTTTCATACCATGCCACCAAAACCGACGTTTCAAATCGTTGTACATTTTCGTACTCCCCGGGTGAATTGACATTCGGCTACAATGGGCTTCGTTCAGAATCATCGAAATGAGTTCTGAATTCCTTGGAACACACAAACGACTTCTGAACCTCAAACAATCATCATCATCAATTTGAAACTCCGATTCCTTGTTCGAACACACTCAGCCCGTTTTGCAACCAATTCATCATCAACTTTCTGGGCTTCACGAATTTGATGAATCAATAATGGTTTGGTTTTAATTCAGCTACTAACACATTGTCAGGTAGAACAGACAAGTGCACATTCATCGCTCATAAAGCAAACATGATTTCCGGCTTAAGGCGTCCGCAACCACAGTAGCCTTTCCCTGGTGGTAATCAATGACAAGCTCATAATCTTTCAACAACTCAAGCCAACGTCTTTGTCGCAGATTTAAGTCTCTTTGAGTCATCAAATATTTGAGACTTTTGTGATCCGAAAATACATGGCACTTTTCACCAAATAAGTAATGTCGCCATATTTTTAAAGCGAATACGATGGCAGCTAGTTCGAGATCATGGGTCGGATAATTTTTCTCATGTGGCTTTAATTGTCTCGACGCATAGGCCACCACTCGACCTTCTTGCATCAATACGCAACCCAACCCAAGTAGGGATGCGTCACTATAAATGACAAACTCTTTGCCTGATTCGGGTTGCACTAAAATTGGAGCTTCAGTCAAATAAGTTTTCAGTTGATCGAAACTTTCTGACATTTCTCCGTCCATTCGAACTTAACATCCTTTTGAAGTAGCTTCGTCATTGGTGTGGCTATCATCGAGAAACCTTTTACAAATCGTCGGTAATAACCGGCGAGCCCCAGGAAGCTCCGAACTTCGGTAATATTTCTTGGAGGCTTCCAGTTAAGTATGGCTGAAATTTTGCTCGGGTCAACTCGAATACCCGATGCGGATACCACGTGACCCAAGAAGCTAACCTCTCTTAACCAGAACTCACACTTACTGAACTTAGCATATAACTGCTTATCCCGCAAAATTTGCAACACTAATCTCAGGTGCTCAGCATGTTCGGTCTCATCTCTTGAATAGACCAAGATGTCATCAATGAACACAACTATGAACGATCCAAATATAGTCTGAAGATCCGATTCATCAAATCCATAAATACCGCAGGGGCATTAGTGAGCCCAAACGGCATCACTAAGAATTCGTAGTGACCATATCTCGTTCTGAAGGAGTTTTGGGTATGTCCGAATCTGAATTCGCAACTGATAATAGCCCGATCTCAAATCTATTTTGAGAACACTGAGGCTCCTTTAGTTGATCAAACAAATCATCATACGCGGTAACGGATATTTATTCTTTATCGTCACTTTATTCAGTTGACGATAGTCAATGCACACCTCATGGTTCCGTCCTTCTTTTTCACGAACAATACTGGTGCACCCCAAGGTGAGAAACTTGGTCGAGCGAAACCTCTATCCGTCAATTCTTGCAACTGAGCTTTCAACTCTTTTAACTCGGTTGGTCCATACGATACGGAGCTATCAAATCGGCGTAGTCCAGGTACAAGCTCAATACCAAACTCTATCTCCCGAACAGGTGGTAAACCCGGTAATTCTTCAGGAAAAACATCCGGGTATTCACAAACCACCGCACAGATTCGGGTTTCTTTTCTAATTCTTTGTCATCAAGTACATACGCAAGGTTGCTTCGCACCCTTTTCTTACATATTTCTGGGCCAACATTGAGGATATTACAGCTGACAACCCTTAAGTCCGTAGACTCAACTCGGATCATCTCGTTATTTGCCACCTCAAATCAATAGTCTTGCTTTTGCATTCACAACCGCATCATGCGCGGTCAACCAATCCAAACCAAGAATAACATCAAATTCATCAAACGGCAAAAGCATCAAGTCCGCCGGAAAACAGGAACCTCGAATTACTAGGGGACATTTCTTACACACTTTGTCGACAAGCACGTAACGACCCAAGGGATTTGACACCCGAATTACGAACTCAGTAGACTCAATAGGTAAAGTCTTACTGGATGCTAAGGTTTCACATATGTAAGAATGAGTAGAACCGGGGTCAATCAAAGCAATTACATTAGTATCAAAGAGAGTAAAAGTACCGGTAATAAATCAGGCGAAGAAGCATCCTCGCGGGCACGTATAGCATAAGCTCTAGCAGGCGCACGAGCCTCGGATCTGGTCGTAGCATCTCTAGATCCTCTCTGACCACCACTAGCATTGCCCGTATTTCCAGATGGTCTACCTCGAGCAGTGGTAGCACCCGGTTTCCCACTCTGATTTACATTCTGTTCAGACAACCTCGGGCAATCTTTAATGAAGTGGTCAACTGATCCGCACTTGTAACAGGAGCGGTCAGGGAATCTACAACTCCCCGAATGCCATTTACCGCAATATCGACATTTCGTTCTGTCTCGACGTTCATTCCCAACACTGGCGACCGAAGTGCCTCGTGTACCCACAGGGGGTCGATCACGATCTCGTCTAAAAAGGCCCGAAGTGCCTCTAGACCGCCCACATCATCTCGAAATTTCTTCGATGCCTGTTGAAGAGACTTTCCCGAGGATCTTTTACGAAACTCTCCAGTTCCCACATCAACTTTTTGTTTTTCTTTTCTAAGCTCTTCGGCTTTACAAGCTCGCTCGACAAGTACTACGAACTCTCGTATTTCAAGAATGCCCACGAACATTTTATATCTTCATTCAGCCCATCCTCGAAGCGTTTACACATGATAGCCTCGGACGAAACACATTCCGAGCGTACTACTAAGTCTAACAAATTTTCGCTCGTAATCAGTAACTGCATAGAACCTTGCTTAAGCTCAAGAAATTCCTTCCGTTTTTGATCAACAAATCTCTGACTGATATACTTTTTCCGAAACTCAGTTTGGAAAAACTCCCAAGTTACTTGCTCTCGGGGCACAACAGAAGTCAGAGTACTCCACCAATAGTAGGCAGAATCGCGTAGCAAGGAGATAGTACACTTTAGGCATTCATCGGTGTACAAGATAGCTCATCGAGTACCGGATAGTGTTGTCCAACCAAATTAGCTTGCTCGGCTCGTCGCTATCCGTAGCTTAAATTCAGTAGCCCATGTTTTCGGATTCTGTCAACTGGGGGCTTATTTGACCTTATTTGGTAGTTTCCGGAGGTATTGTAGGTGCGGGGTGGTATTAGTCGGAATGGAGGTTGTGGAACAGCCGTATTAGTTCGAATGTATTGGTTGAACCAATCATTCATCACGCTATAGAAGCTTGTCTAGCTTCATCATTCGGTTACTAGCATTAGGTTGAGAGTCCGGGCTGTCCTTGTGCGGAGCAGGCGCTACACTCTCAAGATCATCAGCTACCGCTCGGTCGGGATCGGGATCCATTACTATAAATAAACACATTTACAATTGTCAGAAATCACCACACTATCAATAATCACATAAAATGGCATGTATAGCTAGACCCAACGCATTACGGTAGTCCTAGAATCGACTAAACCGTAGCTCTGATACCAATCAAATGTAACACCCGAACCCGAGACCGTCACCGGAGTCGAACACGAGGTGTTAACAGACTTTAAACACTTAAAAAAATTTCCAGACATAGCCAATCTGCGTACTAGTCGCTTAAAAATCATATCTTGAGTTCAGAAATCAGAATCCAGTTCCGTAATTTTCCTGAAACTAGACTCATATGCCATCTACATATTTTTTTAGAATTTTTGGTTGTCAATTAGTAATTTATTATCAAGTTCCATGTTACGGGATCGACTACACTGACTTTGCGATTACGACTTGGATATTCCTGTACGGGCTTCAATACTGATGCCGTTTGTTTCTATAGAAACTAGACTCAAGAGGAATCTATACATATATGGCATGACTCCTAATTATCTCCGGTTAATTTATAATGAATTTCCAAAGTCGAAACAGGGAATCCAGAAACCGTTCTGGCCCTGTCTTACGAGAACCTAAATATCTCTTAACATACTGTCCATATGATCGTTTCGTTACTTTCATATGAAAATAGAATCATCAAGGTTCGTTTACATAATTTATTCACTATTTAATTCCCTTCCTACTATTTTTAGTGATTTTCCAAATCTACATCACTGCTGCTGTCAACATCTGCCTTTAAGGTAGACTTTACCTATTTCTATTTCCATGATTCAACTACCTTTAGCATAATAGCAAATTATAGTGATTACATTCTGCAATCTTGTAACATATCCACTCTCAATAACATATCAAAATTCATTACTAACATAATGCATTA